>NC_056744.1:855587055-855624555 GCF_019279795.1 Protopterus annectens | reverse complement strand
ACCAGGTTTCAGTTACTGCACAGATGTCGACGTTCTCCATTCTGAGGAGTGCTTCGAGCACATGCATTTTGAGATTTAAACTCCTGGCATTGAGTAGCAGAACCCTCATTTTTTTATTTGTGCTGTTTACGGAGGTAGGTTTGACTTTTGAGCCTTGCCTAAAAAAAGCACTATGGTGGTAGCAAGAGCCTTGGTCAGTATTCAAATGCCTAGGGGTGACAGGTGCAAGCCATCTTTTGCGAAGCAACGAGGCATGTCGTCCCAGGCTGACAGACACTGGATCCCCTTTGAATGACACCAGAAACTTAGCCAGTTGTTGAAATTGATCATTTTTCTTTATACTGCGGTATCATTCTTGGTGAGGGCAGGATGCTACTCAGGGTCAGGGTCATACCCACCTGGGCTACATGATCAGAGAGCTCTTCCATGTCTCTTTTCATGTAGTCCAGGGAAGTACGTCTCAGGTCATTCACTCCAACATGAACAATGACAGAGTCATATTTGTACTTGTTCTGGAGTGACCTGAGTGCTTGTGTTATGTGGCGGATTCTGGCTCCTGCCAGGCAGCTGACAGTAACCTTCTCCTTGTCCAGCCTAGTGAGTGGGACGTCAGTGTGCCTGACTATAGAGTCACCAATTACTAGTGTGTTAGGTATGTTATTTTGCCTTATGGGCTGTGATTGTGCGGCACACTGATTTTGTGTTTTATGTGTTGTCTGGCTTGTGACGGGAGGTGCAGGTTTTTTGGGTGTCTGCTTTGGAGGTCTGTGGTGCTTTTGCAGGTTTTTATTTAGAGCCTCCGATTATGACAACTAGAACATCAAACTAGAAAAGGTGAAAACACTGACAGGGAAGAACCCTGCAGCTGTTCAGCAAAGAGCAGTTCAAGCTACAGCTTTGGTATAAGAGATGGCTTCCAGTAATTTAGAGGAAAAAATATATCAAATGTGCTCAAAGCTGATTGAAAAAATGAGACATTGAAGGACTATATCAGCTCAAATAACAAAAGGCTGGAAAAATGGAAACAGCTTTAAACAGCTATTCAGATGAAATGTTAAAACAGCAAAAATCAGATGTCAGAATATAAAAAGGCTGGATGAGTACAACACCACTCAAAAACAGCGGTTTCAAAAATGGCAGAGTTGGAGGACAGAGCATGTAGGGAAAACCTGCGATTTTCTGATGTACCAGAGAAACTGGAAGGAATAGACTGGATTAAGTTTATGAAATCACAAATAAGCAACCAGACTGGTATTCCACAGCAGGAAATGTTAACTGAAAGGGCACATCATGTGTATGCACCAAACCTTGCCATGAGAAACCAGCCAAGACCTATATTACTAAAGATGCAATCATACCAGCAGAAAGAGCTGATCCTGACAAAACTGAGGCACAAGGGCAAAATATTAAAAATTGGAGACAGCAGACAGTTTGTAGAAAATTATTATTCAATGTACACCAGGCAGAAGAGAAGCAAATTTATCCTGGCAATCAAGGAATTTTGAGAGGCAGGTGTGTGAAATTCAAGATGCTGAATCCATCTGTCTTCAGAATATTTTTTTCTTAGAGGAGCAAAATCATTTTTTGATGCAGAACTGGCTAAGGAGGAAATACAAATGTTTGTCCAACAAAAAGTGAGCCATTAAACAGAAGGGAACTTTGCTTCTCATTCTTCTGATAATCATTTATTTATTTTATTTTATTTTACATTTGTTAACCGGGATAGTCCAACTGGATACATGTCCATTTTCAGTGGATGCCCGGGGAGAAAAGCTCCAAAGAAACATATATGTAAGACATACAGACAATATATTTTACATGTTTCTAGTATATTCAACCAGACAATATAGATGAGCACACATTATTAATTTCTTACAAAGACATATATAATGATCGATACATGTACTAACAATAAAGTATATTAAATATCCTATCTAGTCACATCATGCATCTGAATATGGTATTGATAAGACTAAACAGTCATTATCAGGAGACTGTGTGTTTGAGGAAAGAGTAATAGCAGGAGTGGAGCAGGACTGAAGTTAGTCAGGTGTGGAGCAGGGACATAACCATTTGTTGCTGAGATGGCTTTTGATAGATTTCTTAAATTTGGATAGAGAAGATTCCAGGGTAATGGAAGGAGGCAGGGAGTTCCAAATTTTGGATATGTAAGAAGAGTAGAGGGAGTCACTGGCATGGTTATGTGATCTAGTAACTGTTAATAGTAACTTATCTGTGGAGCGGAGTAGCCTAGTACAGGAATACTGCTGAATTACATTGCTTAAAGCTGGTGTTTTATTTGGGTGGGAGAGGAGCTTATAAGTAGTGATAAGTTGATTGTAGATTAATAAATTTGACAGTTCAAGCCAGTCCAATTGTTTTAGGTTATGACAGTGATGGGTTCTAAAAGATGAGTTATTAGCAAATTTGGCTATTTGATTATAGCAGGTTTCCAGTTTGCTGGTTTCTTTTTTGGATAGATTTGTTAGGATTGGGGATGCATAGAGTAATGTTGAGAGCAAGTGAGTGCGAGCAATTGTGGTCCTAGCAGTAAGGGTCAAGTAGGATTTGTGTTTGTAGAGACTACCTAGCTTTCTGTGAGTGTTTTTAATAGCTAGATTAATGTGGATATCAAATTTTAACTTGTTATCAATGGTGACGCCTAGTAATTTTGTGTGAGATTCTGGTGTGATAAGTGTACCATTTTTAGAGTGAATAAAGAAAGTGTTGGTAAGGGTGGTATTTTGTGAGGGGTGAAATAGCAGGATCTTGGTCTTTTTGGGGTTAAGAATAAGGCCATTGTCAGTAAGCCAGTTTTCAACTGAGTGGAAGTTATCCTGGGTTTTATTGTGTAGTTCTTGCAGGGTAGAGGCACTGCATATTATAGTGGAATTGTCTGCATATTGGATAAGGCTAGTGCTATTTGCCGCTGAGTAGAGATTGTGAAAACTGAGAATAGCAGGGGACCCAGTATTGATCCCTGAGGTACCCAAGAGTGACTGGTAAAAGTGGAGACAAGTTATTGTTCCACTGTACTGCTTGTTGCCTGTCCTTAAGATAGTTGTCAAACCAGGAGACTGATTGGTTGTCTAATCCTAGGTTTTTGAGGTAGCAGATGAGTTTGTCATGGCTAACTATATCAAAGGCTTTTGATAGGTCTAAAAAAAGGGCAGAAGTAAGTTTACCATTGTTCCTGTTATGGTTTATGGTGTCTGTGAATGCTAACAGAGCTGTGGTGGTACTACGACCTGGACGGAAACCATGTTGAGATGGAGATATGAGTTCCTGATTTATAAGGTGGGACATAAGTTGATGGTGGATGCATTTTTTCTAATATTTTAGTCAGTGGAGATAGTATAGCGATTGGTCGGTAGTTAGATATGTCATAGGAAGTGCCTCCTTTGTGAATAGGTATGATATAGGCAGTTTTCCAGATCAGGGATACTGTAGCTTCAGTAATTGATCTACTGTTTAGTATAGAAACTGGTACAGCTATTTCTGCTGCTGCCAGTTTTAGAAATTCATTGGGGAGGGAATCTATTCCTAGTGTTGTGGGTTTCAGCTTGGATAATAGTTTTCTTATGTAGGAGGTTGGGGTGAGTTGCAGTTTAAAAGTGAGCATGTAGTTAGTGGGGGTGGGGACACCTGTTGTAGTGACAGTGAGATATTGTTGGGCTAGAGTTTGTATGGTTTCAAGTAAAGAATGTATTGAATGATTCAGCTATATTGTCCTTTGTTAAACCTGATGTTGGGGGTGGGGTGATTGTTTATCAACTTGTTTAAACCTGCCCAGAATTTCTTAGGGTTATTCATGTGTTGGGTTTGATGGATAATGAAGTAGTTTCTCTTGTCCTGGATTACTAATTTTTTGGTTAGATTCCTAATCTGTTGGTAGGCTTACTGTGTACTAGGGCTTTTATTGGATCTCCAGGTTGTCCAGGCTCTATTTCTTTCAGCTATTTTTTGCCTAGTTTCCCTAGTTAACCATGGGACTGGTTTTGGCTTTACTCTAGTAGTTCTTGCAGGGGTGTGTCTGTTTAATATATCTAAGAAGGTGGAGTTTAAGTTTTGAATAGCTTCATCTAAGGGTAGGTAATAAAGGTCAGATCAATTATATAGCTTTAGTTCTTGTCTGAAACTAGTGGGGTTAAAGTGGTTTTTGTTTCTAATTGTTTGAAGTATAGGACTTTGTGGGTGATGGGAGTTGTATTTATGTAAGAAAGTAGTTTGATGGTCACTCAGTGAGTCTGGAAGTGTTCCGGCTAAGTAGGAGCAGGGTATTTTATTTAGCAAGATCCAGTCTAATAGGCTTTCTTTTTTATTGTTTTTAACTATTCTGGTGGGCTGTTTGATTACTTGAGAGAAGGTATGAAGATTGATATGGTTAGTGGGTAGTTGAGCAGAGCAAGTGAGCCAGTCTATATTAAAGTCACCTAATGCAATTGTCTCTTGAGGCATGGATTGAGATAACCATTGAAGGAATGTCTCCATGATAGGGATATTATTGCCTGGTGGGATATATCCTGTTACTATGTTAATGGCTTTTCTGTTACTTATTTTAAGCTTTGCTAAGAGAATTTCATCTTTTTCTAAAGGGGGTGTAGTTGCTCGATTTAGTTATGGATAAACTGTTTTTGTACAGCAGGGCAATGCCGCCACCCTTTTTACCTAGTCTGTCTTGCCTAAGTATACTATATCCAGGTGGTAGGATCTCAGTATCTTGCGTAGATGGTTTTAGCCATGTTTCTGTTATACTTACTATATCAGGGGAGTATTGAGAGATTAGAGTGTGTAGTTCATGTGTTTTGTTATTTATGCTTCTAATATTTAAGTTTAGGAGGAGTAGACTGTTTAACGGCCTGGAGTTAAGTTGTATTGTCTTCGGAAGGTGATGTGAATTGGTGAGAGGACTTGTATTGTTAGGTCCTGAGTTTGGGTGGATATCTCCAGCACTCAGGAGTAGGTGATGGACATTATGGATTAATTTTGCTATTTTTTTTAGTATGGTACAGTATTTTTGAGTTGCTGTTGATTTGGGATAAGAGGTGAAGAGTCTAATGTGGCTATAGCTTACAGCAGTAGTATAGTATAAGCTGGGATTAATTGTTAGTGAGTAAGGAGGTAGGTTGGGAGATAATTTGGCAGTGGCTTTATGGGGTTGTGGGAAATTATCCTGTTCTGGGTAGTTGTAAGATGTAGTGTGATAGGCACATATTAAGAAAGATAGTAGTGACATTTGCAAGAGGTATGTCTTCATTGTTAAGCAGAGGTGGTAATTGGTTGGATTTGTAGGTGTGGTATGTTTGAGTAATTGTGGGGTGGGAGGGATATGGATTGGTTGTTGGGTGTGTGGGGGAGTGGCTAGCTATGTATAAATGTAGTTGCTGTGGGGGTGGGTGAGAACTAGGGGTAGGATAGGGGAGCGGAGTGAGCCTGTAGGGCGAACGGAGCGGGATAGAGCAAAAGGGGAGAATACAGCAGAAAAAGTATCAGCAACTGCCTTGCAAAAGTAAGTTAAGTTGGTAAAGTGATGAATACTGTAAGGAAGATATAGTGAAGCAAACTTCTTCAATGTTAGTGATTGTTTTTGTAGGGAGGGAGTAGTTTATTACTAGTTTTAGAGAAATAGAGAGTAGGATATGAAAAATATAGTCAGTCTGAAAGTACGTAAGCCGTGAGAGATTAATGTAGTACAGGCCCATAGTACAGTATATACAGTAAAGCCCATAGAGAGATCTCTTCCAATGTTCCTCAGGAAAAATTCTTGAGAGACAGAAAAAAGTACAGGAGTTGACTAGAAAAAGCTGGAGTACCTTGGATCTGAACTGGAGTCTGGGCTTGGAAGATTGAGATGAACAGGAAGAAGACCAACAACATTGAAATTAGTGAATAAATGTGAGGCTATAAATCATCAATCATGTTTGTGAAGTATGACTTTAGAAAAAAAAAGTGACCAAGAAAGACTGGCCTTTTGTTGACTTTGTTAAACACGTGAGAGGACTGAAAGTCATATACCCCACTTTATGCCATTAATGTTTGGAAGGACACTAAAAGGGAAAAAGAAGGAAAAAAGAGTCAATATAAGTAAAACAATTGCTGTACTTAACATTATTTGTAGAAAACATTTGCATGTTATATATTAAAGCATTTTCAGTGATTGTATGTGATAAAGATAAGCAAGTACTTTTTTCATTTTTAGTTTTAACAAATGTAGACACTACAATGTAGGAAGCAAAGAAAAGCTGGATGAAAGCATGTTAATATTCTGTAATCTTGTGATGGGGTGTGAAAGTGCAGTAGAGCTGAGATATTCTCTTGTACTTTTGCAAAGGTGAATGTCTGGATTAATGCCCTTGACTTAAACTAATAACAAGTTTCTTGTGTAAATATGGGGGATTTAAAATAAGATAACAAATAGGAGAACACTATGAATGTAATGAAAGGTTTTCCTTTAGCAAATAAATGTTCGGTGTGAGGTGAGAAGTGGGGGACAGATGCACATTCTGTTCTTATTTTCCATGCAGACAAGCTGATAATTGGTCCAGGCAATACATCTTGAGAGCTCTGGAAATTGTTTGCTGACAGAAACTTAAAATGAAAAGGTATAAGGGCAAGCAGTTTAGTAAAAAAATAACTTTGAAATTATTGGAATTGAATAAGAGAAGTTTTGCTGGCACCTAAATACCTCAGAGCATTTACTAGAACAGTGTATATTTTAGTTTTATTTAAAACAGTGTAAGAAACTTCTCTGTGTGGAAGATTTTCAGTCCATATATTTCTAGTTAATCACTGTATATTAATCAGATCAGACAATAGTAGTAGAAGTAGCGAACGTAAACTCGTCAAGTCAAAAAGTAATAATAGAAAATATATAATTCTACAGTATTACTAAGTATTCGAAAGTAATCCAAGCAAGGCAGGCAGTCTGTTTCCAGTCGAAAATCCTTTATTAAGTAAACAGACAAGCGATCCAAGTAAAACAAAAATAGAGTAATAATTTCCTCACAAGCTTTCTAAATATATATATATATATATATATACTTTTTATCAGGCATGGGAGTGGTTTACTGTGCTGTAAAACAAAGTGTTATTGGTACACATCACATCCCTTCCCCCATCAGTGTGACATTTGAGCTGGTCCTGCCCTACCTAGTAGCTGTCATAATAATATATAGCCCTAATGTACTTTAATGGTACATCTTATTTAACCAAATTATTAAGTCTGTGATTTTATACAAGGCAATATTCTACATGGCTGGAAATATATCAACCTTAGTTCATTTTGCAATCAAAAATTATATATAAATATATACATATACATTTTGCATGTAAAAATCAGTTTCTATTTTCATAACCTTTTAGTTATGTACTTACCATAACTTTAGATGTTTGGGATCCATCTCACCTACATTCTGTACTGATGGGTTCGGAGCCGATCCTCGGCTCCGACTCGGCACGCTATACTATAGAGCAAAGTCTCTAATTGGCTGAGCTATTCTACATCCCAGGATGCACCACCACTACTTCCCCAGATCTTGTTTGTCCGCACACATGCACACAGACATAGACAGTTGAAATATCATTGCCAGGTGTTTCAAGATGAAACGGCTAAACCGAACCGTCCGGTCTCTTCTGATCTCCAAGGCAGGGGGAAGGAGGGTGGGTATTAGGAATGTAGGCGAGATGGATCCCAAACATCTAAAGTTATGGTAAGTACATAACTAAAAGATGTTATGTGATCCTATCTCGCCTACATTCTGTACTGATGGGACAGCGTCCCTAGCACCTGATTCCTGGGTGGCTCACTGGAAAACACTCCTGAGAAATGTGGAACCGAAGGAAGCTCGCCCCCGAGATGCCACATCCAATTTGTAATGAGAAATGAAGGTGTGAGGAGAAGACCAGGTAGCCGCAGCACAAATGTCACTAATGGCAAGCTTGGAATGAAAGGCTGTTGAAGTAGCCATAGCCCTTGTAGAATGAGCTTTCACAGTGGTTGTAAGCTCTCTATTAGAAAGAAGGTAAGTATGACTGATACAGTCTCTGATCCACTTGGCAACGGTGACCTTCGTGATGGCTTTGCCCAATTTATTGTCCGAAAAGGACACAAACAACTGATCTGTTTTCCGTGTTTGGTGCGTTCTATCTAAGTAGAAACGCAACTGCCTGTGAACATCCAATGAATGGAAGATTTATTCCGCTCTGTCTGAGTAGTTTGGGAAGAAAACTGGGAGTTCCAATGACTGTTGAAGACAAAAACTAGAACAAACTTTGGGAACAAAGGATGGATTAGGCCTGAGGGATACTCTATCCTTATGAAAAAACAGGTACGGCGGTTTGATACATAGGGCTTGAAGTTCCGAAACTCTTCTGGTTGATGTAATTGCCACCAAAAAGGCAGTCTTCCAAGAAAGAAATTTCAAGTCACAAGTTGTTGCCGGTTCGAAGGGGGAAGAAGTCAAAGCACCTAATACGAAATTAAGATCCCACGGTGGAGCTGGATGAGAAATCGGAGGTCGTAGCAGCCCAGCACCTTTCATGAAGGCTTTACACAACTTATTGCTCATCAAAGGTGGGTCTAAACTTTCATGAAAATTAGAAATAGCTGCTAATTGAACTTTGATGGTAGAGACCGAAGAACCTTGATTGAATAAGGAAGCTAAAAATTTTAAAACTTCGGACACCGGGGCAGTAATGGGATCCAATCCCCGGAGTTGGGCCCAAATGGCGAATCTCTTCCATTTGCTGTTATACATTTTTTTAGTGGAATTCTTGTGGGCTGAGGACAAGATATGTATGACTTCCGAGTCCAAAACCTGGTTCCTGACTATGGTCAGAAGTGGAGGAGCCAAGCTGTTAACCTCAATGAGTGAAGGGACTGATGAAGCTGTCCCGACTGGTGGATCAAGAGATCTGGAGCCTGGTCCAAGAACCATGGACCGTCCAGCGCGTAGTTCCGAAGAAAGGGCAGCCAGACTTGATGAGGCCAGTATGGGGCAACTAAAATCATCTTGCACTGCAAGTGAATCACCTTCTGGATCACCTTGGGAAGAAGGGGAACCGGTGGAAAGGCATACAGTAGGCCGGTGGGCCAAGGTTGGGCTAGGGCATCCTTGGGAAACCCCTCCAGAACTGGGGTGAGAGAGAAGAACTGTAGACATTTCGTGTTGAGAGGAGTTGCAAAGAGGTCGCAACAAGGAGTTCCCCATCTCCTGAAGATCTGAGTTGCCACTCTGTCGTTCAGAGACCACTCGTGCGGGGAGAGAAGAGTTCTGCTCAGTCTGTCGGCTATCACATTGGATCTCCCCGGAATGTGTGTTGCTACCAAGAAACGGTTGGTTGCAATAGCCCAATCCCATACTTTCATGGCCTCTCTGCAAAGGGGGTAGGACCTGGTCCCTCCCTGCTTGTTCAGGTACCAGACCACTGACATGTTGTCGGACTGAACGGCGATCATGCCCTGGGAGAGGTAACTGTGTAGTGCTTGTAGCGATAGAAGCACCGCCCTCATTTCCAGTATGTTGATGTGTAGGGAACTCTCGTCGGGGTGCCACTTGCCTTGGACTGACCTGCCCAGGTAATGTCCCCCCCACCCCGTCTGGGAGGCGTCCGTAGTCAAAGTGGCCACTGGAGGTGGAGGAACGAAGGGTCGCCCCTGATCCAGGTTGGAGGAAAGAAGCCACCAACGGAGGTCCTGTTTGCACGTCTCCGTGATCATAATGAGGTGACTGAGAAGGAGATCCTGATCGACCACTGGACTGACAGGAGCCACTGGAGAATCCTCATGTGCAATCTTGCTAAGGGAACTAGGAGAACGGTAGCCAACATGGAACCCAACAGTTGTAGGACCATCCTTGCAGGGGCTCGGCGTTTGAAGAGCAATGCTCGGACTTGAGATTGTAATGTTTCTATCCTCTCTGTAGGAAGATAGACCCGCATTTGCTTTGAGTCTATCTCTACTCTGATAAACCATATGCGCTGAGATGGCAGCAACATGGACTTTGCCCAATTGAAGGTGATTCCTAGGGAGTCGCCTAGAGAAATAGTGGCTGCTAGGTTTTGTAAGAGTAGACGCCTGGAGGTGGCAGTTAGGAGCCAGTCATCTAGATATGGAAACACCTGGAATCCTAGACTTCTCAGGTGAGCAGTCACCACTGCCAAACATTTGGTGAACACCCTGGGGGCTGTGGTGAGACCAAAGGGCAGTGCACAGAACTGGAAATGACTGTCTCCCAGGCTGAAGCGCAAGTGTCTCCTGGACGCCTGATCTATCAGGATGTGATAATAGGCGTCCTTGAGATCTATGGAGCACATCCAAACACCTTTCTCCAGCAGCGGGAGAATGGATTGTAAAGTGACCATCCAGAACTTGGACTTCTTGACAGAAAGGTTGAGCTTGCTGAGATCCAAGATGGGCCTCATGTCCCCGGTCTTTTTTGGCACCAAAAAGAATCTTGAGTAAGTCCCTAATCCAGTCTGGTCTTCGGGGACCGGTTGGATGACTCCTTTTTGAAGCAGCTTTGAAATTTCGAAGGCTGCGAGATCCCGTTGACTGGGTGGTGGGTCCGGGATTTTCCGGGATGGTGGGGGGGGCTGCGAAAAGGGGATGTTGTAACCTCCGGCAATGATTCGGAGCACCCATCGGTCCTGGGTGATATTCTCCCAGGCATTTAGGTGCCTCGAAAAATGACCCCCGACTGGCTCCAGAGCGGCGCAGTCGGGCAATCCTTCAGGGATGCTGGAAGGTTGAGGAGCCACGAAAGGACTCACGGTCTCCAGTGTTGCGGGGGCCCCTGCCACCTCTGGGACGGCGTCTTCCTGAAACATTTTCCCCTCCTCTGCCTCTAGAAGGGGGATCATCCTGCTGTGAGGGGTAAGTCTTCTGAGATTTGCGGAACCACATTTTCTCCTCTCTTCTAGCCTTGGGATAAGGCCAGAAGGGAGTGGAAAACCATGCCCGTACGGCAGTCAAAGTCTTACCCTCTTGTTCACAGCGGGTCAAGGTGTCCTTTACCTTGGGTCCAAACAATGAGGACCCATCAAAGGGAGCATCGGCAAAGGAAGACTTGAAGGCCTCCGCAAAATGACACAGGTGGAGCCAGGCTTGTCTCCATAGAGCAACACCTGTACCCGCCGCTCTACTAGCCCCTTCGGCCGCATATGATATGAGCCTCATGGACGACTTCGATATCAATGATAGAGTAGCCAACTGAGAGCTAACCGTCTGGGCCAACTGCTCAGTGCTCAGGTAGGTTACCAGAGAAGGTATCTGACAGCTCCTTGACCAGATCCCTCTGAAGTCTGGTGAAGTGCGTAAGGTAATTCAGAGACCTTAAAGTAAAGGCCGCTGAAGTAAGGGTGCGCTTCCCGTACCGATCCATACTCCTGGACTCTTTATTAGGAGGGTGGACGGACGTTGAAGCCTCTGCCACATTTTGCTGGGTAGCAGATGCCACCACCAGGGCATCTACGGCCACACCTTTGGATAAGAATTCCTTTTCTGGCGGGGCTGACAAAAATTTATACGGGCGAGCTGGCACGGTTCCACAGAATCGGGTGCTCCCACGCCTTCGAGATCAAATCCAGGAGCTCATCGAAGGGAGACACCCAGGAGGCGGAAGGCTGAGCCCCGAAGGCCTTGAGGAATACCGACTCCTCAGCGGAAGGGGGTTTGGATTGCCAGTCGCCTCGTTGTTTGAGGATTTCTAAGATGTTCACAAAGGAGACATCGTCCGAGGGCGACTTGGGGACTCCTCCGCATCATCAAGGTCGGTGTCTGAGGTGAGAGACTCATCAAGCGATCGGCGTGCTTCCTCTTACACTGTCTCTTCCTGGGAGGTTCCTCCGAAGAAGCTTCAGAAGGACCCCCAGGAAGGGAGGAATCCCCAATGGGGGTGACCTCAGGCTCCAGGGCTCCGCTGTCCTGAGACAGGGGGACAACAAAGGAACAAGTCTCCATGCCAAGGGAAGGTGCCGGAGAGATGGTGGAGGTAGCCAAGGAAGATTTGGCTAAAGCACTCCTCATGGCTATGAAGGCCGGACCCCCAGAGTCCTGGGACGGTCTGACCCCCGAGGCCACAACAGTAGAAGGCACTCCCACAGCCGAAGCACCAAGAGGGAGGCTCAGAACCAAAAGCATCGGACCCGAAACGTCACCCCCGGGGCCGACCGAGGAGGTCCGTGTACCGAACTCCAACCCGAAGGTCGGGGTTGGAGTAAGGGTCGGAGCCGACCTGAAAACCTCCACCGGCTCCTCCAGCACCAACTCCAACGGTGCCGAGGCTGTTGGAGGAGGAACGAAAACAACAGGGTGGACAATCGGCTCCGGAGCCGACTGGGCTGGAGCCGATACTAACTTTTGAAAGACTGGAGACTGAAACAGCCTTTGAAGTACCCTGTCAATATCCGAATCGGACATCCTCGAGGACTGAGAAGAGACCGATCGGGCCCGAGTTGACTTCTCCCCTGGTTCCGAAAGACTGGGGGACCGGCTCCGAATAGTCTCAAGTATTATCGGCGCCGAGGGAGATTCCACCAGCACAGCAATTTCCCTCGGAGCTGACAGGGACTTCAGCGCCAAGGTAGAAGAGTCTGAGTGTGCGACCTTTCTCGGCTCCGAAACCATTGGAGCCGAAGAAGGTGACCCACCTCTTGATGCTCGAGCTCTCGGCTCCGAGGACAGAGGAGTCGAGGCTGGAGGCACCGAGGCAGACCGTTCCGACCTCGGCTCCGAAGTCCGTGGAGCCGACGGAGAAGCCTGCCTTGATTTCTTAGCTGTCGGCTCCGATGGACTGGTCGGAGCTGAAGACTTCTTCTTCCTGGAGGGAGAGGGGGAAGAAGATAAAGCCTCCTCAAAGGAAGGGGAGATCATCCCTTTCAATATCAATTTGTTTTTCCTCTCTTGGAGGACACGGGAGGAAAAAGCGTGGCATACACTACACGACTCTTGAAAGTGCTTAGGCCCTAAGCAATAAACACACAGAGAGTGATCATCCGTTATCGACATTTTGTACCCACACTTGGTACATTTTTTAAAACCCGAAGGTCTGTGTTCCTTCGACATCACTAGAAAGCAACCAAAAACCAACTAGGGACAAAATTAAGCACACAAGCCAAATCCCTCTAACTTAAGCAGGATCAACCAAAGGGAACTATAACAACGCTCTAACAGAGCGCGAGGGCAAGGCCCCTCTAACTAAAATGGGACCTTGAAACAAATACCACACAAAACAAATGTATAACAATTATACAACAATTATACAATTATACAACAATTTTGGTTAAACAGCAAGGCCTGAAGTAGAGCACGAGGGAACCCCCACCAGATAAAGCGGGAACCTAACGCCAAGAAATTCACACAACTTTTTTCCACAACAAAACACTCAACAAGTGATAAGTACCTGTTAAAACAGCTTTTGGGTGAAAAATTAGAGAAATTCTGACAGAAAACTTGTCAGTAAAGAGTACTTAGCCCAGTCAGGTCGAGACCACATCTGTTGCTGTCAAGCGGCAAACGAGATCTGGGGAAGTAGTGGTGGTGCATCCTGGGATGTAGAATAGCTCAGCCAATTAGAGACTTCGCTCTATAGTATAGCGTGCCGAGTCGGAGCCGAGGATCGGCTCCGAACCCATCAGTACAGAATGTAGGCGAGATAGGATCACATAACATCTATTGTTAACAAAGATCGCTTTCGTCCTTCTAGACTTCTTCAGGTCTGTGTACAAGAACCCTAAAAACCTATATAATTGTATAATTAGTTAGTATTGTTATTACCATCATTTTGAATAAAGTGGAAAAAAGAGAACCAGAAAAAAGTAAAAAAAATATATGTATGATGATGGAAACAAAATATACACTTAAATGTCAAATGATTTAAAATGGTATTTAAAACCAATTTGTAGAAAAAAATAAAATAAAATACACTCAGTCATGTAAACAATGTGGCAATTTTCTAAGTTCCAGTGCACTTTTAATTGAACAGTAGTAGTTTAGTCCAGGCTTTCTAAAAGAGTTCAGCTTTAACTGCCACATCAGTTCCTGTTTCTCCAGAATATTCGGGATGTCTCCTTCAAGATTACCCATATCTATGCAATCCAGGATCTGGAACTTAAAACCTGTGTGTCTTTTATGAAGAGAAAGGTGTTTGGCTAGTGCATTATTTTTACATCCAGAGCGGATTTCTGACAGATGACATGAAATCCTTCGCTTGAGTTTATTTACAGTCTTGCCCACATAGAATGCATCACATTCATTGCACTGTGCCCTGTAAATTACTTTTTTAGTGTTACAGTCACCCCCTGCACTGGTTTTAATGATCTTCTTTAAATAAGGGCAATAAAAACTATCACCTTGCTGTATAAATATACAAAATGTACAATTAGTTTCACATGTTTTAGTGCTTTTCTCACATGATCTAGGTTTAAATTCAACAAAACTTCTAATATTCCTGGCCTTCCTATAAACAAATGATGGGGCTTCACCTAATATGTTAATCAGAAAAGGGTTTCCTGTGACAATGTCCTAGTTTTCTTCAATAATATTTTTGATACTGTGATAATCCAAAGTGTATGTCAGGATGCAGCTATTTTTGCATTTGTTATTCTCTGTGGGATTATTTAACATTTTTTCTACTGGGGAGGTTGAGTGAAGGTGCTTCAGTCCTTTTCAGTTCTATAATGGGTTCCAGGATGTTTTTTAATATCTGACTTTCATAGCCTCTCACTAGAAAATCATTCTCTAAGTTGTTCAGGTTTCTCAAAAATGGCCCATCTCTGTGGTGATTCGAGCTAATCTATAGCCTTGGGATTTCACTACATTATACTTGGTTTTTGTAGGATGTAGACTTTCACTGTGGAGTAATAAGTTAACCCTTGTTGGTTTTCTGAATAGATCAGTGGTGATTCTGTTATTGTTGATGTCCTTGAAAATCTGCATATCTAAGAAAGTGGTTGAAGTACAGCTATGGGAAGAGGTAAACTTCAGGAAGGGGGTTGTTACCACGGAGATTATTTGTTTTTTAGTTTTATTTAAAGACAGACAGTGCACTTTTTCTTGAGGCTAAAAGATAATGTTTTCTGAAAGCATACAAGCTGTTTTTCACATCTGGGAGGTGACTAAAGATAAGAACAAACAGCAATTAGTGTAAGTAGGACCATAGGTTGGAACATGCGATTTAGCAAGGATAAACTTAATTTTAAGTTAAATAAAGCCCATGGGTGCAGCTGTCGATTTGGGATAACTGTTCCGATTAGGAGGGTTAAACCTCATTATTTGAATATGTACATAGTTTTGTCTGTTTATTTTAAGTAAAAAAGTTATGGGACATTCTGGGCTGTTTTTTTATGGTTTTTCATTAAAATAAAACATTTTGTAAAATGTGACATAGGTTCAAATGGAGATGACAAGAAACAACTGTATGAAGGATCAACCTGCCAAACATTAGTAAGTGCATGCAACACAAAAACTGAAAATGACATATATGATAGGTAGGTACATCAGTGGTTTCATAAGTATAGACAAAAATGCAAGAGTACTGAATTATACTAAGAAATGCAGAGTGAAAATATCAGTGCTAAAGGAGACATATTTGGAAAGAAATGAGCATGTGAATTTGATAAAGAAAGGATATCAGGATGAATATTCAGCAGAATATAAAGGACAGGGGAAATGGAGAGCACTTATGCTAATTGATAGAGGAGCTCCAATAGTGATGGAAGAGGACAAAAGATAACAATGATATATTTGTGGTAGTAAGGGTCTACTGGCAAGGGAGGAGGATTACACTGGGGTGTATTTATATGTCACCTAAAACTGCTGTTATGAAGCTTGAGAAAATTATGAGAGAATAATCAGCTTTCAGCAGGGAATATTATTTAGATTTGGGGAATGGCACGTGATTTGCAACAGTAAGGATGTATCTGGGGGACTTAGAAGGGAAAATATTCAAAAGATTTTAGATTTCTGAAGAAATTTAAGAAAATATTTGGTATGGAAGACATGAATTCAGTAGTAGGAGCTCAGAGACAATTTACATATTATTCTTGAGCTAGACTAGACAGAAATGATGTTGCACAGAAACACGTGTGTGTATTCAACTGAAAGCTCTGATACCTATTTCATATCATGTGCCAATAACAGATAAGATAAAAATGCATGGTAATGAAGTAAAAATGAGACACTGGCATTTCCCCAGCTATCTATAAAAAAGAGAAGAACTTAAGGAATGGGTAGTAGAAATTACACACGCATTATTAGGGAAGACAGAAATTTCTTTAGAAGTTATAGCTAGTGAGTGGGATAAAAATAAATGTGGAGTTTAAAAATAGGGCAGAAATAACAGAAAAAGAGAGATATGGTTAAGAAGCAACAATAATTATCTAGAAAGGCTGACAAAGGTTACAGTATCACAGAATAAGGAGCAAGGAGAGGTGCAACTGCAGAATGCTAAAGAGAAAATAAGGAAGCATCTGAATAATCGGTTAAGCAACTGTTTTTGATGATAACTTCATAGCACACAAACTTTTAGCACAATGCCATAGGCAACAGAAAGTAGAAAGGGTTGTTGTCAAATTTAGGGAGCTCATAACATAAAAAATAACCAGAGATCCTGTAAAGGTATTAGAGATATTTTGAAATTTATGAAAATTTGTATAAAGCAGAGGAATGAGAAATCAAGAAAGAGCACAAATGGAAATATTTATGGAAGACTTAAGTATGCCAAGGTTAGAGGTAGATGAGGTTAAACAATTAACAGTCAATATAGGAGGGGACGACATAAAAGTGGTGGTGTACAACCAATCTGCAGAAAAGTCTCCAGGAATTGATAGTATTCCTGTGGAAATGTGTAAGCTATGAGGGAAGAAAGTGAAAGATCTGGAAGGTTTTGCAGAACAGTTTTTTTAAAAGGTTGGGATGCACCAACATCCTGGAAGACAGCTGTGGTGGTTGTAATAACTGAAGTCCCTTCAGCTCCAGCTTCATATAGGTCCATATCAATTTTAAATGATGATTATAAAGCACTTATGCCCATAATAGCTAAAAGAATGGAAAAGGTGTTGCCAAAATTGATAGATATGTAGTTTTATGGAGGGGAGACAAACATTTGGCAACATTAATGGAACAAATAATGAACCAGAGGGATACAAAATATAAGAAAATACAGATGTTGATGGTAGGTCTTGATGCAGAGAAAGAATATAACAGATAATGCTGGGATTTTATGAGTAGGGCAATAGAAGCATTTGCATTCCCTAATACAGTAAGGTTAATTAGGAGGATATATGAGGGATCAGAGGCAATAATTAAAGTGGGAGGGTTCCTCTCTGATAAGTGGCATCTGAACAGAGGAACCAGGCAGGGGTGTCTTCTTTCCCTCTTCTTATTTGCTTTATATCTAGAGCCACTGGCAAAAAATAAGGGACTCAGAAATTCAAGGATATAATTGGTATGGTAATCAAGAAGAGTTGGCTTTATTTGCAGACAATATTTTTTTGTACCTGATAAAACCAGAAAAGGACATATCAGTGTTGTGGAGCAGTTTCAGAGTTTGTAGTCTTTTTGGTATATAAAAATTAATAAAGATAAAACAAAGGCTATAGCTGTAAACTATAAACCCACACAAACTGGTTCAGCAATACCCACACTTATGGGGACATGATAAAATGAAGTATTTCAGAGTATGAATTAAAAAGAATTCTGTTATGGCAGCTAAGAAAGAGATTAAACAAAATATAATACAAAAAAAAAAGAGAAACTGGAAGCTCTTGTTTTTGGATACGGCTAGCAATATACAAGCAGTGAAAATGTTTTTAGTCTCTTTAGTTTTATATACAGGTCAGGCATATTTTTATCAAGCAGTGGATAAATTTTGAACAGTAATTAATAGAGTTGAAGAATTTTATTTGGGAAGCTAAAAGGGCAAGTTGGATAAGTTGATCCTTCCAATAGAACAAGGTGGTTTAGAATTACCTGATTTGAAGGGATATTTCAGAGTTAAGGCTCAAATACATAACACTAGCCAAAAGCTATAATTCAAAGTGGAACGGGATGATAATGAACCAAGAGGGCAGTTCAAGAAATAAGGACAGAGAGGGATTTTGAAGGCAGAACCTTAAGGAGAATAATAACAACCGGGTCTATATTAGAACATCGAAGTTTCAGGTCTTCGATTGTTCTAATATCGACCCCTAGTAACCGAAAACCGGTAAGACCGAAAATTTAGAACATCAAATTTTCTGTTCCAAAGCACATACACACAACACAAACACACCAAACAAACAGCAATCCACACGCATACACCTAAAATCTTACATCTAAACCTACACTAAACTATACATAGACCACTATCTACCCATTTACCTTAACCCAAACCCTAACCCTAAGGTCCGTCACTGTCGCACACACACACTTCACCCAGGCCCTAACCCTAACTCAGCTATCCCACCCTAACTCTCACATCCAAACATTCTCACACTTACCTGACCCGCACCCTAACCCTAACTCACCTATCCCACCCTAACCCTCACGTCCATACAATCGTACACTTACCTGAACCTGACTGTAACTTTCCACCGCTGAGCTGAAAATAGCGAAGCGACAGTAACGGACAACCGAATTCTTTCCCTAGGAAAGAATTTGGTTATCTATAAATTCGCTATTTTCAGCTTTTGGTTACTAGGTGTCGATATTAGAACATTCGAAGACCTGACACTTCGATGTTCTAATATAGACCCTAACAACCATACACAATATTCATAAAGTAGTAGAAAGTATTCTAAGAACTAAGCCAACATATGAATACAGAAAGGAGATTTTGCCAGTAGGGATGGATACAATTAGGGCTACAAAAAGTAGGCAAGAGGGGGCTGGAATTTACTGGCGAAAACTGGCAAAGGAACCAAGGAATTGGGAGCAAATAACTAGAGAGGGAAAGGTAATAGAATGGGAAGAGACCAAGAATCCATATGTACTGTAAGCTTGAGATATTGCTTCTTCTATAAAGGATTAATATTGGAGTATAAGCAAAGAGAAAGGATTAGGGGAATACTAACTGAAAGACCTTATTTGGTGCAGTCTTTATTTTAATCTAGAACAGATACTGATGTTAAAATAGGGATAATTAGTAGGGCATATACAATATTGCATGCTAAATATAACAATCAATTGCTGGATGTTAGAAAAAAATTGAGAAGACAGACTGGATAAGCAATTCACAAGGAAACAATGGGAGGATATTTTATGGCTCCCAAATATGCAACAAAGTCTATGAGATTTAGGATATTTGCTTGGAAGCATTTGTATAGGTACTTGTAGACCCCAAGCAGACTCCAAAGAATGTTTCCTCAGGTAGATGTCAAATGCTGGAGGTATGATGGAGAAGAAAGAGGTAACTGGGAACATATGATCTGAAGTAGGAGATTCATTTGTCTGCAACCTGTGGGTTATGGATCCGATATCGGATCCGAACTGGCATGGTTTTCCAGCTATGGATCCGAGCTCTCAGCTCCTCCCCTCACCCATAATGCCCTGCTCTCCCTACATGACCCCAGATCTAGTTTGCCGCGCTGGTGACCAGATTGGTTTTCTTGAGCTCTACAGCTAAGTGGTTTTATTAAGATTTTCTAGTGCTAAAATTTAAATTTTTTTACAGTTTTGTGTGAAAGGTTAGGTTCCCCTTTTTGTAGTTAAAACTGTTTAGTTTTATTAATCTTTATATATTTAGTTTCCCTCCCCTCGCTGGTAGCGTAGTGTGTGTTTGGGCCTGTGTTGTGTGACTAGTTTACTTTTACTTTTTTACTTTAGTTTAAGTAAAGCTAGGCTTAGGATGTCTGAACAACCTAAGGCTATTTTTTCGAAGTGCTCCGAGTGTGGCCATAAGCTTTCCCCTGCTGATGGCCACACTCGGTGCGTTCGATGCCTTGGGGTTGAACACCTCACTTCTGGATGTTCCATTTGTGCAGGGTTCAACCCCAGGGCATTGAAGGAGCGGAGGTCTAAGCTGGTCCTGGTGGGACTTTTGCCCCCGGACTCGGCTCCGACTTCCGCTCCTTCGGGGGGTACCGTGTCTACGGTTCCCTCCTCTCCGGCTCCCCCTCCTCCTCCTGGGACTCAACCTCCCTGTAGTGGTTTGGAGGAGAAGCTAGAAAGAAGGACCGGAGGAGAAGCACCATAAGCGGCGGGCCGAGACCTCTGTTTCGGCCCGCCTGCCAAGCTTCTCCTCCGGCCTCCTTGTCTGCTGGTTCTCCCCCTCCTCGGCTCCGGTCACCCGTGTGCTTTTCACCGGGACCTGAGGAGGAGGAGACCCGATCTCCGTCGAGGCTATCCAGGAGGCACTCAGGCCTACCTCGGTAGCCTCGTCGAGATCGACTTATAGTTTATCGGACTCTGATCTGGACCGGATGATAAGAAGGTTCATCCAGGCCCAGATGCAGATGGGAGTGCTCTTGCCTCCCCCCCCCTCTGGGGGGGAGCTCGACACCTTTCTTTAAACCTATAGCTCCTTCTCCAACCCGCTACCCGGGTTCGGAGCAGTTGGAGCCGAGCAGCTTTGGAGCCGGGGGTGGGTCGGCGCCGATAGTACTCGGTACTTCGGATCCGACCCTGCCCTCGAGTGCTTCGGAGCCTGGATCCGAGCTTCGGATCCGGGGGGATCAGTGCTCCTTCGGCGCCGTCTGTGTCGGAGCGCACTGTCCCCTCGGATCCGAGCGCTTCGGCGCCAGCTCCGATCCACTCCTCAGATCCCAGGGGGAGCCGATTGTCGGATCCTTTGGTCGAGGTCGGCTCCCCCTCGGCTTTTGATGTAGTGGAGAGGGCCCTGTTGAGGGTTTCCGGACCCCCGGCACTTGCTTCGGCTCCGTCCCGTGCTCCATCTGCACTGGGCCAGGCTTCCACCATCCAGCCATTGGGACAGCCCGCTCCTTTGCCCCAAGTTGTTCCTTTGGAACAGGTCACTGTTTGCGAGGAGTCCTCTGACAGCCCCCCGGAGGATGCCCCCCGCAAACATACGTGCAAAAGGAGGCACATAGACTCCCCCGAGTCTCTCACAGAAGACACGGACTTGGAGGAAGGGGAAGGCTCCCCAAGATCACCCCCTGAGGATGTCTCATTTGGAGACATCATGGAAATGCTCCGCATAAGGGGGGGGGTGGTCTGCCCCCAAGTCTTCCTCGGATGAGTCCGTGTTCTTGGAGGCATTTGAAGCGGGCCCGTCTACCTCTTGGGTGTCCCCTCCTACTGACCCCCTGGTGGACCTCATTACCACCAGGGCGTGGAAGGAACCGGACACCGTGGAGCCAATCCCAAAAAGGCCCGACCGTATACTCAGTCCCCCGGCTGACCGTGCCCATTGGAGTAAGGGGCCTCCGGTAGATGCCATGTTGACGGCGGCTGCCACCAAGAGGGAACTTGCTCAGGAGAGTCCCTCAGTCTATCCCCCGAGCAAGGAGTCTCGGATGATGGACCGCTTGGGGAAGCGGATGTTTAGTTCAGCGACCTTCTCGGTAAGGGCACTGAACTACCTGGCACATGTGATTAGGATGCAGCGCGATCTTATTAAAGAATACACTGCATCCCCCCCAGAGTCCATGTAGGAGGAGGACAAAGTGTTGCACTCCACCCGTATGGCCACTCTCAGGTCCGTCACTAATACCTCTATGCGGTTACTGTCCCATGCTATGGAAGGTGCCGCTAGAGCCGCAGGGGCAGGCCTAGTTACCAGACGTTAGGCCTGGCTCCGTCATTGCGATTTCACGGAGCCTTTCAAGGCGTCATTTGCGAACGCCCCCTTCGATGGTTCTGCCCTCTTTGGCAAAACTGTTCGTGATACCTTGACCCAGAGCGAAAAGGACGGGAAGACGCTGTCTGCCGTCGGAATCCGCTTCTCTGTGCCCCAGAGGCCCTATTCTAGGAACCAAAAGGGCCAGAAGAAGATATGGTTCCGGAAGTCGCAGCAATCCCAGCCTGCTCCGGACAACCAGTCCTTCCGTGGCAGAGGAGGACAGGGAGGATGCCGCCCCAGGGGCAGAGGGGCTCCCAGGAACTTCGGGTCCAGAGAACCCTTCTCTGAACGGCCCGTGCAGCAGCCCTGAAGGGTTGCCCGGCTGCTCCACTCTGGAGGCAGTCGGGGGATGTTTTTCGGAGCACCTAGTGGCATGGGAGTCCATAACATCAGACCGCTGGGTCCTCCAAATCATATCCAGAGGATACCGTATCCCATTTCGTCACATGCCAAAACTGAAGTCCCTCCCCGACGTTCCACCCGGTCAGTGGGAGGCCGCTTTGGCAGAAATTGGCCATCTGCTAAAGAAAAGAGCCATCCAGCCCGTCCCCCAGACCAGATCGGATCAGGGTTCTACTCCAGGTTCTTTTTAGTGCCAAAAAAGACGGGGGATCTAAGACCAATTTTAGACCTTTCACTCTTGAACCTGGCAGTTCCCAAAGAGAAATTCCGAATGGTTACGTTGCAGTCTATTCTCCCCCTTCTGGGAGAAAATCACTGGATGTGCTCCATAGACCTCAAGGATGCGTACTACCATATACTAATGGACAGGCGCTCCAGGAGGTTTCTCCGCTTCCGGCTGGGAGCCAGTCACTACCAATTCCGGTCCTTCCCTTTGGTCTCACCACAGCCCCCAGGGTGTTCACCAAAGTATTAGCAGTGGTAGCGGCCCACCTGAGGCTTCAGGGGGTGCAGGTCTTTCCTTACCTGGACGACTGGCTTCTCACCGCCCCAACAAGGCATCTACTATTACTGGCGCGAGACTCCTTTCTCCATCTTGCTCCCCGTCTGGGCATCACAATAAATACAGAAAAATCCAACCTATCACCCACGCAGTTCATAGATTTTATAGGTGCCAGGTTAGACACGAGGCGATTAAGAGCCTTCCTCACTGCGGACAGAATTCATAATCTGCAGCTCCAGGTGCGGGCCATTCTCCACTCCAGCTCAGTTCCGGCGGAGTTGGTCCTGAGGGCCCTAGGGTCCATGGTGGCAGCGATAGCGCTTCTTCCTCTCGCCAGGTTCAATATGTGCATCCTTCAATGGATACTCCTAGTTCAGTGGGCGAACAAACTCAGTCGCACCATTTTCACCCCTTACGAGTGGTCTCTCAATACTCAGGTAGCGGAACACATCTTCGCACGGTGGGGAACTCCTTGTTGCGATCTTTTTGCGTCTCCCTCAAACACCAAGTGCGACAGTTTTTTCGCTCTAATACCTCCTCCCAGAGATACCCCAAGAGACGCTCTGGTGCATGCTTGGCCACCCGGTCTTCTTTATGCTTACCCCCCCCCCTTGCCTCTGATGCTCCAAGTTCTTCAGAAAGCCTCTCGGTTGGGGTGCAGAATGATTCTCATTGCCCCATTTTGGCCTCGACAGATCTGGTTCCCTTTCCTAAGGTCTCACTCAGTGAATCCTCCTTGGATTCTAGATCCCATTCCGGATCTGATATCTCATCCATCCCACTTATCAACCCCGAATCTGGACAACCTGAAGCTGACCGCTTGGCTGCTCCAGTTCCACTCCTGATCAGGGCTCCCGGCATTTCGTCCCCAGTTAAGGCCATCCTGGTGGCGGCTCATAAACCATCCACCAGGAAAGTTTACCGCAGCAAGTGGAAACGGTTCTCCTTGTGGGCGGAGCGGCAAGGTCTAAACCCCTTCACAGTTCCCCTTCCTCTGGTGCTTGACTTCTTAACCACTCTTTTTAATGATGGTGCCAGCAGTTCCACGGTCAAAGTACAACTTGCGGCAATTTCTCATTATCATACTGGTCACGACTCCAGTCCACTGATGTCTGCCAAATTGTGTAAGATTTTCCTAAAAGGTACTTTTCTTCTCAGGCCCCCTGTAAAGCAAGTGGTTCCTCCTTGGGACCTTTCTTTGGTCCTCCAGGCCTTGACCGCTCCCCCCTTGAACCGGCGACGGTAGATCTGAAATTTTTATCTTTCAAGACGGCCTTTTTAGTAGCCATTACCTCGGCCAAGAGAGTCTCAGAACTTCAAGCCTTATCAGCCAAGCCTCCTTACTTGGTCTTTCATCCGGACCGTGTATACCTCAGGACCAACCCGTCCTTTCTTGCTAAGGTAGCTTCTGAAGCAAATATTAATCAATCCATTAACCTCCCTGTTTTCTTTCCTAAATATCAAAACAAGGGTGAATACAAGCTTCATTCCTTAGATGTTCACAGGCAACTTAGATTTTATCTAAACAGGACTGCTGGTCATAGGCAATCCGACCAGTTGTTTATTTCCTTTGCTAAATTTAATTTGGGCAAGCCAATTTCTAAAGTCTCATTATCTCGCTGGATTTCACAGTGCATCTTATTGGCTTATCAAGCTTCTGGAAGGCCCGCACCAGAGGGAGTACATGCCCATTCAACCCGGTCAGTCTCTACCTCGGCAGCCTTTAAGGCTAGGATACCTCTGGATGATATTTGTTCAGCAGCCACTTGGGCTTCATCTCATACCTTTATTTCCCACTACAAGTTGGATATTACATCTAGGGGTAGAGCATCCTTTGGCTCCGCGGTGCTCCGGAATATCCTTCCATGATGGCCGCCCAAGATTCAGGTAGCTGGGGACTCTGTCCCACAGGTTGCAGACAAATGAATCTCCTACTTCAGATTTAGAAGTTATGTACTCACCATAACGTTCCATCTGAGTAGGTGTATTCATTTGTCTGCAACCATCCTGCCTTCCTATCCCCCTGGCCTTTTCAGTTTCCTGCATATTATGTGTTACCCTTTTCAGGGTGTTCATGCTGTTGGCAAACTCGATCTGAGGTCATGTAGGGAGAGCAGGGCATTATGGGTGAGGGGAGGAGCTGAGAGCTCGGATCCATAGCTGGAAAACCATGCCGGTTCAGATCCGATATCGGATCCATAACCCACAGGTTGCAGACAAATGAATACACCTACTCAGATGGAACGTTATGGTGAGTACATAACTTCTAATTTTTGTAATGTAATGATTTGGTAGACTTTAAATAATTTGATAGAGAGTGTTCTGTCAGAAATATTAGGTGAGCAAATGGGTGCAACTAAGGAAAAAAGAAGTTATGTCCTTACCATAACGTTCCATGTGGAGTGTTCATCTCGCCTTTGTTCTTACACATGGGTTCGGAGCCAATCCTGGATCGGCTCCGAGTCAGCCGCTTAGCAAAGCTCTGCATCGAGAAGAAGCTCGAGACCAACCTATCTCCCACAATTCCCTCTGCCCTTACCTCAGATCTAGTTTGCAAAACAATACCAGATCCCCAACAGGAATGTAAACATACATACATACATACCAGGGTGTAGCTGAAACCAGCAGCAACAGCAGAGAGAAATCAGTAGCGAGAGAGCCAAACCAGACCTCTAAACTGGACGTTCTTCCTGACCTGAGGGTGGGAGGGTGGGAATGTAAGAACAAAGGCGAGATGAACACTCCACATGGAACGTTATGGTAAGGACATAACTTCTTTATGTGAGAGTGTTCAATCTCGCCGTTTGTTCTTACACATGGGTAGCGTCCTAGCTCCGTGACCCTGAGAGACTCACGGAAGAACGTTCCTGAGCACAGTGGAACCAAAGGTTGCCCTGTCCCTGGAAATCCTATCCACTTTGTAATGAGTGATGAACGTATGTGGTTTAGACCAAGTGGCGGCCGCACAAATAGTATCCAAAGGTAGGCGGGCCGCATGAGCCAGAGATGTAGAGACTGATCTAGTAGAATGTCCTTTCGGTTTGGTGGGCAAACTCTGCTCAGTAGCAGTATAAACAAAAGTAATACAATCAGATAGCCATTTGGAGAGTACGCTTCGTCACTGCCATGCCCTTTCTGTTGTCCGCAAAGGCTATAAAGAGTTGGTCTGCTTTTCTGTGATCCTTTGTTCTATCTAGATAGAATCTGAGTTGTCTATGAACATCCAACTTGTGTAACATATATTCCAGCTTATTGGAATGTTTTTTGAAAAATGTGGGGAGTTCAATGGACTGATTAATGTTGTTGACTGAACAAACCTTGGGAAGAAAGGACGGGTTGGTGCGTAGGGATACCCTATCCAGGTGAAAAATCAAATATGGGTGCTTAATGGAAAGAGCTTGAAGTTCTGACACTCGTCTGGCTGAAGTGATAGCTACTAGAAAGAGAGTTTTCCATGACAAGAACTTTAAAGAACAGGACGAGGCTGGTTCAAAGGGTGGTAGCATTAGTTGGGATAAAAGGAGGTTTAGATTCCACGGAGCTGTAGGGAACCTGACTGGTGGTCTAATATGAAAGGACCCTTTTAGAAAAGCTTTACAAAGCCTATGAGTCATAATAGGCGCTCCATTCTCTCCTACATGAAAGTTTGAAATAGCAGCCAATTGAACCCTCAAGGTGGCAGGGGAAGCTCCTTGGTGAAATAGCATGGATAGAAACTCTAAAACTTTGTTTAGTGGGGCTATTAAGGGATCTAAATGTTGTGCAGTTGCCCAGAATACAAAGCGCTTCCACTTACTAGTGTAAATTTTTGTAGTGGAAGCTTTATGAGAGGCTACTAGAATGTTCTGAACTGCAGGAGAAAGAAGATCAGACCTGGCTAAGAAGGGAAGCGGAGCAGCCAAGCTGCTAGTCTGAGGGACAGGAGCGACGGGTGGGGAGCCCCTGACGAATGGGTCAGTAGATCTGGCTCCGGGTCCAGGATCCAGGGCTCCCGTATTTGGTGTGCTTGAAGAAAGGGAAACCAAATTTGACGAGGCCAGAATGGGGCAATGAGAATTACAGTCCTTTCCAGATTCTTGGCTTTCTGCAGAAACCTTGGTATCAGAGGTATAGGAGGGAAGGCGTACAGGAGACCCGGGGGCCAATCGTGAATCAGAGCGTCCCTGGGGACTTCCCCTGGTGGGGGTAATAGGGCGAAGTAGCTTCTGCATTTGGCGTTCATAGGAGTCGCAAACAGATTGCAGCAAGGCTGGCCCCACTTGCGGAATATCATGTCCGCTATTGTCTGTTTGAGGGACCACTCGTGAGGTAACAGGATGGCTCTGCTAAACCTGTCTGCTATGACGTTGGATAACCCCGGGATGTGCGTTGCTATCAGAAAGTGACCCGTGGACTCTGCCCATTGCCAAATTCTCATGGCCTCTCTGCACAACTGGTAAGATTTGGTTCCCCCTTGCTTGTTTATGTACCAGACTACGGACATGTTGTCCGTTTGAACTGCAATGGTCCCTAGAGGTAGAAGGGGAGAAAAGTGTTGCAACACTAGGAACACTGCCCTCATCTCCAGAACATTGATGTGCAGGTTGTACTCTAGATTGGTCCATTCGCCTTGGACTGTCTGTCCCTGAAAGATGCCCCCCATCCTATCAGGGAAGCATCCGTGGTCACTGTAGCTGTTGGAGTGGGTAGCACAAACGGCTGGCCGCCGGTGAGATTGCAATTCTGTAGCCACCAAGATAGGTGTGTCTTGCAGATGTTTGTGATGTGAATTTCGTGTGTCAGCGGTAACTGTTGGAACGACCATTGTGCAAACAGCAACCATTGAATAACTCTCACGTGCAGTCTTCCCAAGGGTATTGCAATGAGGGAAGCCGACATGAGTCCCAAAACTTTTAGAACCAGTTTGGCTGGGCATTTCTTGGACAACAGGAGTAGAGATATGTGATTTTGTAGAGAGGCTATTCTTTCTGGGGGAAGTCTTAGAATCAAGCAATGGGTATCCAAATCTGCTCCTATGAATGAGATATGCTGTGACGGCTGTAATGCAGATTTTTTGAAATTTATGGAAATTCCGAGTTGAACACAAAGTTCGAGTGTGTAATCCCTGGCCTGTATCAGTCGACGCTTGGTGGTGGCAGAAAGGAGCCAGTCGTCCAGATACGGAAACACCTGGAATCCTAGGTGTCTCAAGTGAGACGCTACCACTGCCATGCATTTGGTGAAAACCCTGGGGGCTGAGGTTAGACCAAAGGGCAGGGCCCGAAACTGATAGTGACTGGCTCCCAGCCTGAAGCGCAAGTGATCCCTGGACGCTCTGGCCATTTTGATGTGGTAGTATGCGTCCTTGAGATCTATTGAGCACATCCAGTCGTCCTTCTGTAAGAATGGAAGAATCGATTGAAGCGTGACCATCCAGAACTTTTCTTTCTTGACGAAGGTATTGAGATTGCTTAGGTCCAGAAATGGCCTCCAGTCCCCTGTCTTTTTTGGAACTAAAAAGAACCTTGAGTAAGTTCCGAATCCTCTTTGGTCGGCCGGGACTGGTTGGATGACTCTTTTTTTCTAGCAGCTTTGAAATTTTTATAGCTGCAGGTTCTCGCAGATGGGGCGGTACATTTGGGAATCTTTTTTGCGGTAATGGGGGAAATAGAAATGGAATTTTGTAACCTCTGGTAATAATGCTTTTTACCCATCTGTCTGAGGTAAGACTTTGCCAGGCCTGAGGGTATAAAGCTAAGCGACCCCCAACTGCCTCCAGAGCAGGACAGTCTGGCCTCCCTTCAGGAGTGCTGGAAAGGCTTCCAGGGACCGTATCCCTGTCGCCTTGGTTTTGCGGACCCCCTCTGCCGCCAGGGCGACGTCTTCCACTTCTGCCCCCCCTCTGCCTCTGGAGGGGGCATCACCCTGTGTGCTTGGGAAAGAACCCTGGGGTTTACGAAACCACATTTTTCCACCTCGTTGCCCTTTGGGGTACGGTCTGGATGGGGTGGAAAAACAGACTCCGACAGCAGACAGAGTCTTTCCCTCTTGCTCACACCTGGTAAGGGTCTCCTTTACTTTGGGGCTAAAGAGAGTGGCACCATCAAATGGGGCGTTAGTAAAGGAAGACTTGAAGGCTTCCGCAAAGGAGCATAAGCGCATCCAGGATTGTCTACGGAGAGCAATTGCTGAAGCCGCAGCCCTACTCGACCCTTCGGCTGCATACGAAATGAGCCTCATGGACGAGTTCACAATTGATGTAAGGGTATTGAGCTGTGCTGTAACCTTTTCTGCGACAGCAGCATCTGTAGTACCCTGGAGGGTATCTCCCAACTCTTTGACTAGATCCCTCTGTAAACGTGTGAAATGTGTCAAATAGTTCAGCGATCGCATGGAAAAAGTCGCTGAACTAAAAATGCGCTTCCCATACCTGTCCATGGTCCTAGAATCTCTGTTAGGCGGATGGACAGATGAGGAAGATACAGACTTCTCCTTTTTAGTGGCAGATGCCACCACCATAGCGTCCACTGGAACTCCCTTTGTGAGGTATGCCTTATCCTGAGGGGCCGTAATATACTTATTAGGCTATCTGGGGACTGGCTCCACTGTGTCAGGTGTCTCCCACGCCCTTCGAGCAATCAAATCCATCAACTCATCGAAGGGCGGAGTGACCTAGGAAGAAGAAGGGCGAGCACCGAATGCCTTCGGCAAGACTGACTCATCCTCAGAAGGGGGTAGGGCTTGCCAATCACCTCTCTGTTTTAGGATCTCCAGGATGTCAGAAAAGGAGACATCCTCCGAGGGTGATTTTGGGGACCCTTCTGACTCATCCAAGTCAGTGTCCGATGTTAAGGACTCTTGTGGAGAATCCAAGTGCCTCCTCTTACACAATCATTTCCTCGGGACTTCCTCGGGGGGGGGCATCTGATGAAGCCTCCGAGGAAGAGGGGGCTCCCTCTGGGAGCGGCTGAGACACTGGTGCTCGACGCTTTTGAGTAGCCGTAGGTGCAGAAGAGGATAACGGGCCTTTATGGGAGGGAGACGCTGTTTCTGCTGAGGTAGTTGTCTGGGAAGACAATACCTTCCTCATAAGATCGAAGGCCCCCGGACCCCGAGCCGAGGAGTCCCCCGGTTCCGAAGAACGTGGAGGAATCTCCGACGCAGAAGCCAAGGGCACCGATCCCGAGGACGGAGCCGAGGTGATCCGTGCCGAGGCATCGAGAGGGAGAGTCGGCACCGAAACATCGGTTCGGCTCTCGGTCCCGGAACCAAGGAGAGATCGTCGGCTCCGCGAGTCCGGGAGAGGTTCCGACGGAGTCGAGATAAATGGTGCCGACCAAGAAAGGGACGGTTCCGGCACCAAGGGCTCTACAATCAACAAATCAGCGTCTCCCGGCTCCAAGGGCTGAACAGGTCTCGGAGGAGGTTCAGATGGAGACAAGGGAAGGCCTTCGAGTCTCGACACCAACTGAGAGGAGACTGCAATAAGTTTGGATAGGGCCGTGTTCTCCATCAGCTTCTGCACCACATGGTCTACGTCGGTGTCGGAGAGGGGCCTGGAAGACCACGTCGAAGAAATCGAAGATGGTGCCAACCTCAAAAGAGCCGGAGGTGGCAGTTCTGTCACCGGTTCCAAGACTCGAGGCTCGGTGACAGACACTAGTTCGATACTCGGCCCCGAAGTCTGTGGAACCGGTGAACGAACGTTAAAAGAAGAGCTTGGAGCCGATGACGTAGGCTCCGAAGTCTTCGACTCCTTCGAAGATTTAGAAGTCTGGTCTGACTTATCTAAAGCCTCTTGAAAGGCAGGCTTCAGAGGACCCCTGTCCATGAGCTTCCTGCGCCTATCTGTCATGACCCTTCCACTAAAGGAGTGACATATGGAGCAGTCCTCCTGAAGATGGAGAGGGCCAAGACAGTAGACACAGAAGTTATGGTTGTCTGTGACAGACATCTTCTGTCCGCACTGACATCTCTTAAACCCTGACTTAACTTTGTCAGACATGTCAAAAAAGTCACAACAGCTAGTGAAATTACACCAATACACTTAAACTTAGCCAAAGGCCAAGAAATAATGTGAAGTAATAACTGTAAGTCAAATCCGAAATTTAGTGAGTGGGGTAGGCCCTAGGATCCTAATTCTAAACAAAACTGTTTTAAAACACTAAGATTTAGACAATCGGAACCGAAGACCCATACACACACACACACACACACACTAAAAAGTGTCACAATCCAATAATTTTAGATCAAAATTTTTGAAGAAAAAAAAAAAAGGTAAATCTTATCTGAAGTTGGCTCAGAGCTCTTCAAACGATGTGATCAGTTGCAGCGGCAAACTAGATCTGAGGTAAGGGCAGAGGGAATTGTGGGAGATAGGTTGGTCTCGAGCTTCTTCTCGATGCAGAGCTTTGCTAAGCGGCCGACTCGGAGCCGAGGATCAGCTCCGAACCCATTTGTAAGAACAAACGGCGAGATTGAACACTCTCACATTTATGTTTTTAAGCTGAAGATACAGGATTTGAATTGCCTAGAAATAATATGGCCTTATCAAGTTTAACTCTGGTGGTTGCTAAAAAAGCAATTACTAAACAATGGAAATCAAAGTCTAAACCAACTGTAACTTGAAGTACTGAATACTGTAACAGACGTAAAAGAACTGCAGTGAGATCTTTAGAAAAGGGTAGGAACAAATCACATAGAAAAATGGAAATTATGAGAACAATACACACAGAATAATGTTTTGGAGGAGGAGTGAGATTTAAGGGAAGGCAGGAACTGATGAATTTATGTAATGTGGGATTAATGATAATTGTACAAAAGAATATATGTGATATATAATATTTGCAAATGGGAATATGTTGACATGGTTTGTTTTTCATATAAATGTAGTTTTGCCTGGTCTTAAGAGATAATTCAATAAAGATTAAAACAACAAAATATAATGATTCATTACTAACTCTTAGTGAGCAGGTTGAGTTTTGTTTGGATCTCCTGATTAGGTTGTGTAACCACTACCTGAATCCCATAGGTTGCCCCTCAAACACTCCTGACAATGTTCCAGTAACAAAGATTTTGCTTTATTAGATAAGCAACACTGCATGTAGTACTGGCTGACACTGGATTGCATGTTGGTGCATTTATACTTCTTCTAGGCCACATATGTAAATGGCAAAATTTTACTTAATTTTGGGAGTGAATCCAATGAGTAGTTTTGCCATTTGCTTTCATCTGTTTGCAGAGGCAGAATCTGTTATTAAGTGACAACATGATGTTGGTGAAATACCAAACTGCAATGTCACTACCAGTTTAAAATCTGAGGGCCTATCAAAAGCTGCTATCTCATTTGTAAGTTATGGTTACAGTGCAGTTCTTGTTGTTTTAGTTTGTTTTAGTATTGTATTTGTTTTTATTTTTTTATATCATATTAAGGTGTTCCTGCTATAGTATCATAGTTTTCTCCAATATTTATAACAAAGTTATAATTTGTTTCCCTAAAATATTAGGATGTTTGCCATGTTTCATTTTCTATTCACAAGGAGGCTGTGATGATGTGGGGTATTGACAGCCATGCCAGGAGACATAGGGCAATGGATGTGTAACATATGCCAGCACAGCTAGCTGGAATTTTGTAAAGAATTATATGTCACTTGTATATTGAACTGATTTGTACAAATGCTTCTGCTGAAAAATGTATTTGTAAAGTTGATTGTGTTAAAATGTATCAACAGTGTGTCCTGCTAGACAGAAAAGAAGTATACATGCATATCAGACTGTATTGTAATGTAACTGATTAAATGTATACATTGTAACAGAGAGTACTGGAAGATAAGAGGTTAAGCTCAGTTCCAGTTAACTTTGAAAAATAGTAAGAAATTAAATTTCTTAATTTAGGCCATAAAAATTGTATCTTACAGTTCTGATTGAAGCCAGAGACAAAATGTCTAGGAAAACAAGCACTAGAAAGACTTCTGTATTGTCTTTTGCAGTGAACTAATAGCTACTCTAGAACAGTAGAAGTTTGAAATTGTTTTATGACTTCCAGGAGTTGCAGCAGATCTTAACAAGATTGTGTGTGTGTGTGTGTGTGTGTGTGTGTGTGTGTGTGTGTGTGTGTGTGTGTGTGTGTGTGTGTGTGTGTTATTGACACATATGTGCTAAATCCTGATAGCTTCTAGCCAAGGGGGTGGCATGGGAACCAGAAGTCAGATAACCAGATGCATTTGATGTCATTCTGTAATCCATCACTAAAAATGATATTTTAATACTAGGTAAGACTGAAGTCTCAAGGCAGTCTGTTTTTGTTACCTGACAAGGAAGATCCCCTCGCCTACTTCATCTTGTCTTGCTCAAGTAAGTCAACCAGGGAAAAGTAATTATTTAGATTAGTCAGGAGAATATAGGGAGCTTAGTTAAGTACTGTTTTTTATATCTGTGTGACTCTATTCATCTTTGTTATTTTAATATTTCCTGTGATTGAAACTCTGGTGTTTATTGTAAATAGATATTTAGTATTTTCATGTTCTTTTATTATTTATTACTAAATATATTTAAACTTTCATTGTGGCTGGTCCTTTAGAGAATATTTTAACCTTTGAGACTACTTATATTTATTTGGTGGCACTGCGGCCACTCCTGAAAGCTTTTTTGTTTGGTCAACATTACCATTTGTATTAATATTAATTTCACTCAGTATAATTGGGTACCCTTGCAACAGCCTTAGAGTAGCTGGCTTTGGAGTGTCTGGTGGTGGTGTAACTAACTTGTAGTCTGGGCAGAAGGGGGCATAGATAGTAAATCTGTGCCAGCCTTTCCCAGGTGTGTGTGTGTGTGTGTGTGTGTGTGTGTGTGTGTGTGTGTGTGTGTGTGTGTGTGTGTGTGTGTGTGTGTGTGTCTGTGTGTGAAAATCAAAGAGTGTGTGTCAGATACTTGGATCTGCAGCACAAAGCATTGGTTTCACAGAGACAGACAGTGGTGGACACTCAGCTGAGGTCTCAACTCTATAGCTGTGCCACTGGGGATAATTACTGGGGATCTGGAGAGAGACAGTGAAACCACCCCCTAGACTAAGGGTGTTCCCTGTGTGCTCTTAAGGGAAATTGTGCTTGATGCAGGGAGCTGCATCTGGAAATACTGGATGTATCCATTTTGTTCCAAGTAAACATTCCCCTCTCCATTGTCAGTGGTGAGGATTCAGGCTCCTTGATTACTGGCCCAGATTGGGGACATCATAGCGCCAACTGCCCAGATAAAGAATGTTTTGACAAAAAAACTCATAGGTGGTAACCACTTATTATGAGATGAAGCCTTGCAAAACTGTTCAGCAAGAACTTTGTCTAATTTTGGACTGGATACTAAGGCTTAAAGCATGCTGCTGATTCTGAAATTCCTCTGCCAGCATTGGAATAACTGTCTCAGAGACACTATTTCCCTTAATATATTACTGAAAGGAGATGCAGTGTGATAAATGTAAGTTACATAAGCACTTACCAAAAAAAAAAAAACAGTCCTATAGTGTCAAATGATATACCAGGGGACATTATTTGCTGGGTCAGCAGTTGGGCTCATTCTATCCACTAGTCACAATTTGGTACTTTTTTACTGAAACTCTACTGCTCAGAGATGTTTGAGCCCAATGTCAGCAAACAATGTGACATCACTCTCCAGCTATGTAAGTGTGCTGATCCATTGAGTCTGCCAATTCTCCCAGACCACAAAGGAAGCACACTTCCTGTAAATCAGGAAATAACAGTAAAGACTTGACAAACTGCTGATTAATAATAGACTTACAAGAAGCGCCTAGATGAACAGAGGAGTCAAATAGGCTCAGGTAGATGTCAAGAATTCATGTCATTTAACAAGAGCCACAATAGATGAAGCAACTATAATCAGCAAGCACAGAAATACAACACACAATACAAAGTAATGGATTTGTCACATCTGCATGTCCAGTTTGTTTGCCTCTGTCTACCCATATCCTTTACTTATATATATATAATATTTCTATGGCACACAACTTTAGAAAAAGAGCAATCCCCTCATAAACAGAAGTACCAATCTTTGCAGAATAACACAAGCACACACACAGACACAAATGTGGAAGCAAAAGAAAATATATATAAATCATAAACCATTAATTATTTATTATTAACATTTGATATCTCAGTAAGTGGACTGATCACCAGACTCTTTTTAGCCATGACCCAGGCCCATAAGGGCAACAGTTTAGTATATTAAATATTTAGAGATATCACACAAGTTAGTATGTACTAATGTCAAAAAAGAACCTAGTGGAAAACATGTACAACAAGAACAAGCACAGCTAACTGAATCCTGCCAATTCCAGCTTTATCACATCGTATGCAGTTAAAAAGCAGGAGTTATATAGTCACCATAACATTCCATCTGTGTTGTCCATTTTCATTCTTCCTCAGCTGAAGGGTTTGGATCTGATCCCTCAGACCCAGCTTGGCCGTTGCTAAAGCTTGTGGCAACCAAAAACTCTCAAGCTTCTCCCTTAACCACAATGCTCCAGTCCTAAGTACCTGAAATCTTATTTGTCGATTTACTAGAAAGGAAATATTTGTAGACAAATAGGATGAAGACTATATTGGGAGCTCAATATAAAAGACAATAATGTCCATAAACTACTTATTCTTCCAGGAGTTTAGAAAGGATGGGGGTTGGTGGTGGTGGTGGGGGTTAAGGAAGAATGAAAATGGACAACACAGATGGAATGTTATGGTATATAACTTCTTTATCTAATGTTGTCAATTTTCAGACTATCCTCAATTGATGGGACAGATTTCCCAGCTACCTAAAATCCCAGGTAGACTCAAGGAAGGATATTCCTGAGGAGAGTTGAACCAAATGATGCTCTACCTCTGGAGACCAAATCCAATTTGTAATGAGTAACAAAAGTATGGAGAGTGGCCCAAGCTGCTGCAGCACAAATATCATCCATGGACATTCTAGATTTAAAAACTGAGGGCATTCCTATGGATCTAGTTGAATGGGCCCATACTGGTGTTAGTAAGGTAATGTCCAATTTATTATAAATAAATGAAATACAATCAGTGAGCCATCTGGCTAAAGTTACTTTGGCAGCTGGATTTCCAATTTTACTTCTGCAAATGAGACAAACAATTGGTCAGATTGTCTGATGTCCTTTGTTCTTTTTAGGTAAAAACGTAATTGTCTGTGAATATCCAATAAATGTAACATGTATTTGCCCTATTTAGCAAATCTAGGAAAGAATAATGACAAAGTAATGGACTGATTGATATTAGATTATGATACTACCTTAGGAAGAAAGGATGCATTCGTTCGTAAGGTAACTCTATCCTTGTGAAAAATCAAGTACGGAGGTTTTGAGGACAATGCTTGAATCTCAGAAATGCATCTGGCAGAAGTAATGGCTACCAGAAAAACTGTCTTCCAAGAAAGGTATTTATGATCACACTTAGCTGCTGGATCGAATGGGGAATGAGTAAGAGGTTGCCGTATCAGATTCAGGTCCCATGGGGGAGTAGGATCTTTAAAAGGAGGTCTTAGAAAAAGAGTCCTTCTCAAAAAACATTTGCAGAGCGTATGAGAAGCAATTGATGAACCCTTAAATCCAATGTGAAAATTCAATACAGCTGCTAACTGTACCTTAACTGTTGAGAAACTAGCTCCTTCTTTAAAAAGTATAGCAAAAAATTCCAGGATGTTAAGTATGGGAGCTAAAAAAAAGTCAGCATTATTTAGCAAGCCCAGTAAACAAACCTTTTCCATTTACTGGAACAGAGTTTTTGTGTAGAAGGTTTATGGGAAGATACAAGTATATGTTGGACAGGTGAAGAGAGCATAGGTTGTCTAGCTATTAATGGAATTAGAGAAGCCAGGAACCAAACCTGAGTTTTGATATGTATGGATGAATCATGCCGGAGGTGTCAGAAGCTGTTGAAGACTGAAGGAGGCAGAGGGTGAGAGGGGCACTTAGTGATCTAAAAAGGCAAATTTTTTAAAACTATTTACTGCCACAACATAGGTTCACTTGCAGGACATTTTAAGCTTAGCAAATTTCCTTTTGGTGCTTGAATTAACATTTCCTGAATGGTCTTAGCTATCGCATGGCTGATAATTGTATATTAGCCCTAGTGAGAATAAATGTGATCATACTATAGATAATTTGAGGGGACTCATGTAAGGGATGCAGCATTTAGGAACTGCCCCTATCCAATAGTGGCATGAGGGGTAATCCTGGAGTACATTTTCTGTTACCCATCCTTAGATCCAAGTTGTATTTGAATATGGACAGGGATGAGCTTTATTTTACTTAAATGGATAGTCTGTTCGAGAACAGTGGTAGCCTCTGTAATATATATCCATCTCTCCAAAACATTCAGTTTAGATACCTGGACTGAGTATTTCTGATGGCATTTGATTCGCTGATATTCAGTAGGTCCATCTGAATTAGGTCAGAGGATGCTTTGTATGCCAGACATGTCACCTCTAAGCACTCTGTAGGATACTGAGTATAGTGATAAATCTTTAAAGTGGTCCATGCAAGACCTATTGTTTAGGACTTGTACCCTTTAAGTAAGGTACCTCTGTGGGTATTCCAGTTGTTGCATGGCTCTGGACAGATACATGCCAAAGTGGGCATTATACAGAATGACTGACCTAATGAGGGCTTTGTAAAGGGGAACATCTCTAGATCTAGTCAAAATCAATTTGTTTATAATCTGTGCAATATAGAAAGACTTTCTTATGACTCTGGGCACATGTTGGTCAAAAGCTAAGTCACTGTACACATAAGTTCCCAAATACCAAACAACTTTGTCATTTCTCAGGGGG
>NC_056744.1:855444555-855582055 GCF_019279795.1 Protopterus annectens | reverse complement strand
TTAGTCCTGCTACCCCCTCACCTCTAAACAGCAAGGTAGCCCCTGGATGGTTTTCAACAGTTGGGGACTCAATGCATCTGAAAACTCACTGCAAAACCTGAAACTCCTTGGCAAAAATTAAAATACAAAAAAGAAAGTGTGTATAATCGGCAATACCATATATAGTGCTACTGGCTGAAATTAATAGTTCTAGTCTAGTGCCTTGTACATGTTAATCTGTATAGTGTGCACACCCCCCCACAAGTGCGGCTACTATGGCTATCCCCCTCCCAGCTTAAACTACTTTATACTCCCAGCAGTTTGTTAATCCTCTGTGCATAGTATACTTGCAGGCAAAGAACGACCCTAAGTTCAGGTAATTTGAATGCCATGTGTATAACTATTTCTCCCCCTTTACTGTACTCCCAATACTAAACTGGCCCCATAATAAACACTTAAAATAGCTCTCTACTGATGCCTCACTGATAATTTTTCTTTGGGAACTTACCTGATTAGTCTGGGTCTCTGGGGTTTCTACCCACTCAATTTGCCCTCACTCTGCTCAGGCTCACTTCACTCACCTTCCCTACTCCCAAGTCCCACCCACCTCCACTACCTCTAAATTTAAACCTAGCCACACCTCACCCCTTCCTCTGTTAGCTCCACCCACTACCTCTAAATGTATACCTTTACAAACACACCCTTTCCTCTATTAGCTCCACTGTTTTCATCTATACACACAACCAATGTATTACTATAACTATCACACATTCAGCCTATCCCCTTACTACTTCCTTTCCCTCCCATACAGAAATTTTTCTTTCCTTCCCCAACTGTCCACCAAGGCATTATTTCTAATTACCTCTCTCAAATCTCCCCATCTCCTAACTTTATACACATGTAGTCTACTATTACTGGCTACTTCCCAAACCTATTATTTTCCCTCCAGTCTTTACTCTAAAATTATTATCCTTACTCTCCATACACGAATGCTCTTCTCCCTCTCTTCTCTTTTATCATATTTAGTACCTTTTCCACCTATACTAAGCTCTCCTACAGGCACTACCTCTTTCTCCAATAACACACATCAGTACTCCCTTACCATCACTCCTCAACTATTTCACATTGACTATAATTTCTTCTTTAAACCTAAAATATTTCACACACATCTGTACTCATTTAACATTAAAGATATTGACAATTTAACAAAATTTAAACCCTAGCTCTACTGCAAATTCTTTAAATTTCTTTAACTCTGAGGTGGCATCCACCCTAACCCAGGTCCCAACATCACACAATCCCCATTTCTAACCCATACTCCAGCTACATAAAATAAGCTTAAATTTATCTCAGTTAACATACATAGCATGTGCAATAAAGGCTCTAAATTGCATGCGAGGGTACCTGTGCAATCCCCTGACATATTAGTAATCACTGAAACCTGGCTTATACCACACATCAAAGATCCCAAAATACTTCCACCTGGTTTTAATATTCTCAGAGCCGACGGACTCAAAAGAAAAGCAGGTGGTGTAACAGTACTATATACAAACTCTATCCCCTTAACTCCTCACAGCCAATTGGCACCCTCCTTTGACAAAGATGAACTATTTATCACTACCTCAACTTAAATAACAACAAAAGTCTCTGCATTGTTGCTTTATACATAAGCCCTGGCAATAATCTATCAACTTTGGAAATTATCCTGTCATGGGTGTCAACAAATATCTCTCTTGAAACTGTAATATTAGTGATGTCAACATTGAATGGCAGAAACTCCCAATTCCCCACCGATTGCACTAACCTCTATGGATTTTCTCAACTACTTACTCAACCTATACCAGCTCATCACACAAAAATGGCACAATTATTAATTGGATTTTGGTCTCCCATCCTAGTAATTTCACACATTCTGAAACACTACCAGACTCTGTTAGTGATCACCACCCTATCTGCACAACTAGAATTATCTCTCATGCAAACATCATACCTACAAGACAATATGCAACTTAGCCAACTTTGACCAGCAGGCCTTTACAAATATTTTAAACACTATTAATTGGTCTTTCCTTAAATGCTTACCACTAGATGAGGCAGTCAAACAATTTAATTCTACACTCTTTAACACTTTGAACAATTTAGCTCCAACCAGAAAGAAAAGAGTCAAAACCAATTATAATCCTTGGCTTTCTCTCTATACCAGATCACTTATGCAAGAGACAGATAAGGCATGGACCGGATACCTAAAATATAAGACGTAATAATCTACAACATTTCAGGGCACTGTGTAACCTTGTAAAGAAACACATAAACTTAGATGAAAAACAATTCTACGTAAAGACACAAGATCAGCACAAATGTAATCCCAAAATTTTCTGGCTCACTATCAAAAAATATTACACCCTGGAAATCAGTCCTCCCCTTAACTCTCTTGCAACAATACCGCCTCTGACATAGCATCTCAATTTAACTCTTACTTCATTAATTGCATAGCATCCATCACTAATAATTTCCCTCCAATCCCCTCTACCCTCTCTCAGCCTCCTACTACCTGTCTCTCCACATTTTCAGTTCAAACAGTCCCCACTTCCTTTATTAAATCCCTACTATGCAAACTCAAACGCTGCTCCCCCTCTGCAAATAATCTTCACAATGAATTCTTAAGAATGGCAGATGACTGAATTGCTTACCCTGTCTCCATAATCATTAATAGATCTATCAAGGCAGCTTTTGTACTCTCCATGTGGAAAAAAGTTCTTTATCCTTCCCTCCACAAACATGGCACCTCCACAGAAATATCTAACTGTAGAGCAATTGCTAATGTTTTACCACCATCAAAATTTTTAGAGAAATGTATCCAAAAACACTTTCTTCAATATTGACTTGACAATAATCTTCTCTTCCCTACCCAGCATGGATTCAGACCAGTGCACAGCACTGTCACTGCTCTACTATATTTTACTGACACTGTCAATAAAGCTTGTGAATCAGGAAACTTTGTCTCATCTGTATTCTTAGATCTATCAAAAGCCTTTAACACTGTCTCCCACCCAAACTCTTATCCCAGTTATCTCTTCTTGGCTTAACGGAAACAACCCTACAGTAGTTCACCAGTTCTAATTTCTCTCCTTACTTATCAGTTAGCACTGTATTACTCCAAGGCTCTATACTGGGTCCACTGCTCTTCAACATTTGTATTAATCATCTTAATACCACCACTAAACAAGCAACCCTTATTCAATATGCCAATGACTCTACATTAATCTGCTTCAAGAGCAATCTTACCCATCTTATGAGCTTAACTCAAGATGCATTCAATTCCATTGAGTCTTGGCTTGCCAACAACCATCTGCTACTCAGTAAAAAAAAAAAACTAAACTTCTACTGTTTTTACCAAAACAATTTAATCCAGATACCTCTGACTTTTCTATTACTTCTATTAACAATACTTCAATCGATGTTGTTTCACACACTAAAGTATTAGGTGTATCAATTGACAATAATCTTAAGTTTGACCTGCATATCAGTAACAACATAAAAAAAAAATTAATCAATAATTGGGCATGTTGTATAGGGCTAAACAATTTATCTCCAACTCCGCAAAAGGGGTCTATATTATAAGCGCGAATGCTTAGGTTGTCGAATACGGCATGATCAACACCTATTAATCGAACGCACAATTCATTGAAACCTCAAAACGCGGAAATACAGATGACCGAATTGTTTTTTTTTGGCCAACACTGCTCCACCCAGTGATGAAAATAAAACATACTTCCCACTACACCGCTCGCTACAAAATAAATAAACCACATACATACACTAACCTAAACCCTACTTCTAACCCTACACTAAACCTTACGTGCATTACTATTTATGCACATACCTTAACCCGCACCCTAACCCTAAGGTCCGTAACTATCGCACACTTACCTTAATAAGCTATACCCAAACAAAATAAATAATCCACACATATACACTTAACAAAACCCTACTTCTAACCCTTACATACTTTACTATCTATGCGCTTACCTTAACCCGCACCCTAATCCTAAGGTCCGTAACTATCGCACACTTACTTTACTGAGCTAGACCGCAGAAGGACCAACTATGCCGAATTGGGATTTCGAATTTCGCGGTTTCCAGTGTTCAGTGTACTCGCAGTATGCTTAATAGGTGTCGATCATGCCGTATTCGACAACCTAAGCGTTCTTGCTTACAATATAGACCCCGCAGAAGTAACCATTGTCACCACTTATCTCTTACCCTGTCTTCTATATACTTCTCCTATTCTAACCAACTGTTACACTTTCCTCAAAGCAAAACTCAATCAGTGCTAAAATAAAATGGCAACATTTGCCACAGGGCAGGCCCACTACTCCCATCACTGCTCTGCTCTCAAGTCCCTAAATTGGCTCAAACTACCTCACCTACTGACATTTAATCAACTAATGTTAACACAAAAACACTGTATAACTCCTCATTTTCACAAACTACCTCATCATTACTTCAACCTTATATTCCATCTTGTGACCTTCATTCTCACAAGTATCTACTATTTGTTACAAACCTCAAAGATCTAATGTTGTCAGTCTGTACACTCAGTGTTGCCAAATCATGGAATAGCATTCCAGAATCCATCAGACTTATACCTCACTACTTTTCTTTTAAGTCTAGACTGAAAGCAGATTTATCCAATAATTGATTCTGCCCATGCTCCCCACCAGCGTAGTACTCTACTATTCCCATCTAATTCTACTGTACTTTTCTCTTGATCCACCCTAAAATCCCTCCTTTCTAGCCTTTCCTTTGGTAATATCTAAACTATCAAATACTCTTTCTTTCTAGTCGAACTCTAACATTTCTTTATCTTATAAACCATGACTGTAATTTACTGCTAACATTTCTGTAACTGGAGTATGTATATAATATGTTCAAGATTTATTACTTATTTGTTATATATTATCACAATATATATATATATATATATATATATATATTAGGAATTCTCAAATATCATGTATATAGTGTGTTAGAACTCTGTTGCTTATTTTATTGTACCCATAAATCATAGTTCTGTGATATTGTCCTAGTTTTCACTTGATTCATGTATATAGAGTTTCCTAGCCATATTGCTTATTTTTTATTGCATCCACAAATTGTACTTCTGTGATATTGTCTTAGTCTTTGTAAATAATGTCAATTTGTAATTTGCTTAATATGTTCTCTGGAGCTTTTCTCCCCGGACCACCACTGAAAATGAGGTAAACAAATGTCACATATAAAAAATAAATTCCTGAGTATGGTGGAACCAAAGGATAAATATGTTTTTGATTGTGTGTCCAGGTTATAGTGGGAGACAAAGGTGTACACATTTGTCCTTGGCTTCTGCACAAATATCATCAACTGACAATCATTGCTTTAAAAGTAGAACCTGTTCTTGTTGAACGTGCTTTAGGCTTACTTGCTAAAGGCAAGTTTTTCCTACGATATATGAAAGAAATGAAATCTGAGAGCTATCTGGATAGGGTTACTCTAGAAACTGCTTTTCCTAATTTTGGCCTAGCAAAGGAAATTAATAATTGATCATCCTTTCTGAAGTCCTTTGTCCTGTGAAGATATAATCTGAGTAGTCTGTGTACATGTAGTAAATGTAGGAGGTATTATCCCTTGTTTGAGTGTCTTGGAAAAAACACAGAGAGATGGGAGATGTATAGATTGATTTAAATTAGCACTGAATGCCACCTTAGGAATAAAGGATGTGTTAGTTCTAAGGGAAACCTAGTCCTTGTGATAAACCAGATGAGGGGGCTTGTAATTCTGAGATTCTTCAGGCTGATGTTACTGTGACTAGAAAACTGGTTTTCCATACGACTCAGCACAGCTCCTCGTGGTGTCCTGCAGAGTTCTACAAACAGCAGAGAGTGAAAGAGTGACTTTCCTTGATTTTTAAGTATTTTTTCTGGCTTTCGCTTTAATTACTGCATCTCAACTGCATTTCACCTACAAAACAGCTCTGCATATTGTTTTTACTGTACCTGTGTAGATTCTAAACTGTTTGCACTTTAAAAAGTTATTTTTGTTTAATTTAACTGTTAGGCTAACACACTCAAGTGCACTAGCCGTTTTATAGCATTTACTGTTTGCTACTGTATCTTTTTCTTCTGTCTCTGTAAAAAAAAGAAAAAAAAACAAAAAAATATCCTTGTTTTCCCGCTTTTCTGAACTAAAATATTCCAGTCTTCAGATTTTGCTGATCTCTGGGCTTTGTCTTAGTTCCTGTGCTATCCATATCCTTATTTGGATAAGAGGAAGCTTCTTTGTTCACCAGTGGGAGTGGGGAGCACTGAGCAGCCTATTCGTCCCTAGAGGAGTGGTTCCAGCCCAGCAACTTGTAGTTTATTGACCATTTTGGGTCAAATCCTGGCTCTTTTCAACCCCCTGCTATAAAGCCCGTTTTTGTGCGCTTTTTCACTTGTATACGACTCAGCACAGCTCCTCGTGGTGTCCTGCAGAGTTCTACAAGCAGCAGAGAGTGAAAGAGTGACTTTCCTTGATTTTTAAGTATTTTTTCTGGCTTTCGCTTTAATTACTGCATCTCGACTGCATTTTGCCTAAAAACAGCTCTGCATATTGTTTTTACTGTACCTGTGTAGATTCTAAACTGTTTGCACTTTAAAAAGTTATTTTTGTTTAATTTAACTGTTAGGCTAACACACTCAGGTATGCTAGCCGTTTTATAGCATTTACTGTTTGCTACTGTATCTTTTTCTTCTGTCTCTGTAAAAAAAGAAAAAAAACAAAAAAAATCCTTGTTTTCCCGCTTTTCTGAACTAGAATAGTCCAGTCTTCAGATTTTGCTGATCTCTGGGCTTTGTCTTAGTTCCTGTGCTATCCATATCCTTATTTGGATAAGAGGAAGCTTCTTTGCTCACCAGTGGGAGTGGGGAGCACTGAGCAGCCTATTTGTCCCTAGAGGAGTGGTTCCAGCCCAGCAACTTGTAGTTTATTGGCCATTTTGGGTCAATTCCTGGCTCTTTTCAACCCCCTGCTATAAAGCCCATTTTTGTGCGCTTTTTCACTTGTATACGACTCAGCACAGCTCCTCGTGGTGTCCTGCAGAGTTCTACAAGCAGCAGAGAGTGAAAGAGTGACTTTCCTTGATTTTAAGTATTTTTTCTGGCTTTCGCTTTAATTACTGCATCTCGACTGCATTTCGCCTAAAAAACAGCTCTGCATATTGTTTTTACTGTACCTGTGTAGATTCTAAACTGTTTGCACTTTAAAAAGTTATTTTTGTTTAATTTAACTGTTAGGCTAACACACTCAAGTGTGCTAGCCGTTTTATAGCATTTACTGTTTGCTACTGTATCTTTTCTTCTGTCTCTGTAAAAAAAAAAAAAAAAAAATATCCTTGTTTTCCCGCTTTTCTGAACTAGAATAGTCCAGTCTTCAGATTTTGCTGATCTCTGGGCTTTGTCTTAGTTCCTGTGCTATCCATATCCTTATTTGGATAAGAGGAAGCTTCTTTGTTCACCAGTGGGAGTGGGGAGCACTGAGCAGCCTATTTGTCCCTAGAGGAGTGGTTCCAGCCCAGCAACTTGTAGTTTATTGGCCATTTTGGGTCAATTCCTGGCTCTTTTCAACCCCCTGCTATAAAGCCCGTTTTTGCACGCTTTTGCGATTTCTTGTGAAGTTGCTCATAGAGCAGCATCGGGCAGCCGATTAATCAAGTTTAAACTATTTCTGGCTCAGTAAAGTCTGCTCTTCAATTTTTCCCTTAGAACTGCTCTACTTGCAATCTAAACAGCCTATACTCTATCTGAAAAGCTCAGCACTTGCTCCTAAAGCATTTTTATACAGGTAAAGCACTCTTAAACAAAAGAAAGTACTTCATTCACCTAAATTGCGTTGAGTACCCATTTCCCTATAGGTCCTTTCTGACTCAGTTACACAGCAATCTTTTTCACTATTCTAGCATGTCAAAGGGTCAGTTGCTGGCGTCCTCTCCTGTTCAGCTGGTGAATCTGGGAATCTTGAGGCAATGTTACAATTGCCTCATGTACACAGACAACCCTCTCCTCCTCCCAACAAATACAAATATATGCGAGAGATGCAACTATATAGCCAAACTGGAGGCTGAGCTCTCTCAACTCAGTACTGGCAAGACCAGTCAGGAGGAGAAGGTAACCACGCACACCACAAACCCAGTCTCACATAGAACTATCACAACTGCAAATCAAACACATAAACACACAAAAACATACTCGGAGGCGCTGATTAAAAATCTACCAAAACAACAGAGGCCTCCAAAGCAGACACCCAAGCAACCGCCACCTCAAGACATAGCACATGCAACACATAGTTCACAAAGTCAGTGTGCTAAACAGTCACAGCCTTTAAGGCCAAACAACATGCCAAACACACTTGTAATAGGTGACTCCATAGTCAGACACACTGACGTCCCGCTCACCAGACTGAACAAGGAAAAGGTCACAGTAAGCTGCCTGTCGGGAGCTAGAATCCGCCACATAACACAAGCACTCAGGTCACTCCACAGCAAGTACAAATATGACTCAGTCATTGTACATGCCGGTGTGAACGACCTGAGACGTACCTCCCTGGACTACATGAAAAGAGACATAGAGGAGCTCTCTGATTATGTAGCCCAGGCCGGTATGACCCTGACCCTGAGCAGCATCTTACCCTCACCAAGAATGATGCCACAGTACAAAGACAAAATGATCAGTTTTAACAATTGGCTTAATTACTGGTGTCATTCTAAGGGGATCCAATGTCTGTCTGCTTGGGATGACATGCTCGACAAGCCACGCTGCTTCGCAAGGGATGGCTTGCACCTGTCACCCTGGGCTTCGGATATTGGCCAAGGCTCTTGCCACCCCATAGTGCCTTTTTAGGCAAGGCTCAAATGACAAACCTACCTCCCTAGAAAACACAAGTGGAAAAAAACTAAGGGTAATGCTGCTCAATGCCAGAAGTCTAAACCTCAAGATGCACGCTCTCGAAGCCCTCCTTAGTATGGAGAACATTGATGTCTGTGCAGTGACTGAAACCTGGTTCAAGGCTCCTGAGAGCACCCCAGCACTATCAGGTTTTACCTCATATCATGCTTTCCGGCCCCAAAACTTGGACCGAACCACAAAAGGAGGGGGAGTATCCATATTCATCAAAGATTTATTTATTTATTTTACATCTGTTGACCGGGATGGTCCGACTGGATACATGTTCATTTTCAGCGGAGGCCCAGGGAGAAAAGCTCCAAGATACCCACACCTCTAGGTTAGTGGCAACGCACGAAGCATCGGAGACCATCCAGTTGCAACTTACCATAGGCAAAACTGCCTTACAGTTTGTAGCATGCTACAGACCACCCTCTCAAACTCAGGAACCCCACACAGCCTTCCTGAAGACACTGGAGAGTATGAATGTCTCTCCAAATACCATCATATTGGGAGACTTCAACTACCCAAACATAGACTGGGAACATTACTCAAGCCCCAACACCCTAGTCCAAAGGTTCCTAGAATTCATAAACTCAAATGCGATGGAACAACTAGTCACCATTCCCTCAAGAGGAGACAATATACTAGACCTGATCATCACAAACATGGGGACAAAATGCTCCACACCGGAAGTATACCCCTCATTGGTAAGATCAGACCATAAATTAATCTCACTGGAAATCCACATCCCGCCCCACCCCTGCACAAAAGACCACAGTGAAGAACTTCTCAAAAGCCAACTTCACACTTCTTAAGACTGAAGTGGTATCCTTCAAGGCCCCGGGGCCAGTGGAAACCACAACCCACACTGCTGAATCCTTTACAAATGCATTCTACGGGCACCTTCAAGAATGCATGGATCATGCAATCCCAAATAAAACCAAGACCCATTCCCCAAAGGCAGGCCGGTCTGGTGGACCCCAGCCATAAACAAACTTTACAACAGGAGGAGGAAGCTACTACATGACAGAGCAAAATCCCTAAAAGGGAAGGCATCTTTGATCAGTACTAGCAAAAAACTACGATCACTCATAAAATCATCCAAGGCCAACTTTGAGAGAAAAATCGCAAAAGACACAAAAGACAATCACAAGGCCTTCTTTAGCTATGTTAGAAACCTGGGTGGAAACTCCCAGATATGCTCAGAGTTAGTCCAAAATGACACAAAATACACTGAACCCATTGACATTGCCAACATTCTGGCAGACAGGTTCAGTGCAAATTTCTCCTCCCCCTCCCCCCCAAAAGGAAAAATAACTATCCCAGCAGAGTGTAGCCTCCCTAACATCTCAGATGCCCAGGTGATAGCCGCCCTCTCTAAAGCTAAAAACACAGCATCAATGGGACTGGAAGGTGTCCCGGGCTGTGTGCTACATGAACTCCAAGAGGAACTAAACCCACACATAAGGCTGCTGTTTAATCTTAGCCTTACTACAGGATACGTACCCAAAAAGTGGCGTATGGCAACAGTGGTCCCACTTCATAAAGGCGGTGCTTCTACGGATCCTGGAAATTACCACCCCATAAGCTTGACGAGCCTGGTCTGCAAAGCTATGGAGAGGATCATTATGGAACTCATAAACAAAGACATTGGGGACCTACAGACATTGGATCCTACCCAATTTGGCTTTGTCAAGGGCAGATCCTGCCTTTTGAACTTGGTCGACTTTTTTGAAACAGTCACTAAGACCATTGATGAGGGTAAGGCAGTTCACACAGCCTACCTTGACCTTGCAAAAGCCTTTGACACAATACCCCAGTCGGGCATCATAGACAAACTCACCAGCTTAAATGTAAACCCATATGTCACAAGATGGGTTGCAAACTGGCTCAAGGACAGAACCCACAGGGTCAGAGTTGCTGGAGCAATGTCAGACTCTAAGCCGGTCACAAGCGGTGTCCCACAGGGCTCAGTCCTGGGACCCCTCTTGTTTGGCATTTATTTTTCCGAGGTACAGGCAAACATAGGAGGATTGTGGCTGACAAAGTTCGCAGATGACTGCAAACTGGGCGCCATAATTGATACTTGAGCGGACACAAACATCCTTCAGAGAGGCCTCATAGAAATGGATAATTGGTGCCAGAGCCATGACCTTAAGCTGAACGCCAAAAAATGTATAGTCATACCCTTTGGGAAAAACAAGGTACCCACAAATTACCACATAGGTGGTAATCCATTAAGTACGGAAGAGGTAATCAGGGACCTAGGGACCCAGGTTGACAGTAACCTCTCATTTGATAATAACATTGCCAAAGTGGTTAGGAAGACCTTCTATACTGCCCACCTTATCATGAAGGGTTTCACATCTAGATCAAGAGAGGTCATTGTGTCCCTGTACTCTTCTCTTATCAGGCCAATGATTGAGTACAATGCCCCATTTGGGATGTATCTTACCCGATACCTGCAGCAGTTGGAAAGACCCCAAATGTTCCTCAACAAGAGGATAAAGGGTCTTAAACATATGTCATATGCTGCCCGACTGAAAAAATACCAGCTCTATTCAGTCGCATACCGCCTACTCAGAGGTGATCTGTGCCTGACGTACAAGGCCATGTCCAATCCGGAATTAATGGACATGCTCCACCTCAGAAAATCCAAATCCATCAGAGCCACGAGAGCAAGAGACTTAAACCTCAACACAGAAATAAATAGGACGTGCTGGAGGGACAGATTCATAACCCAGAGGCTCCCTACACTCTGGAACAGAATCCCAATCCATGTTAGGCAGAGACCCTCACTAACTCTATTCAAGAGAAATCTTGACGAGTGGATGGGAGATTGTAGGTTTACCCCGGGGGTCATCTCTGTGTCACTACTAGACAGAGGCACAGTAAACTAAACCCTAAATGGGTGTAGTATTCTCATCCTAAGGGGTGGTGAAAGCCACACACACTCCGGCTAGGCTTATAAATGCCCTAGGGCAGATAGCCTAGTACGAACCTATGAACCTATGTAAGGAATTTTATATCTACTGTATTAGCAGGCTCAAAAGGAGGTTGAGTCGGAGCTTGTAACAGAATAGTGATGACCCATGGGGGTGCTAGGTCTGTAATGGAGGTCTTAACAGAAACGTACCCTTAAGAAAGCCTTTGGAGATCATAAAGGATGCAATCAATGTATCATTAATTTCAACATGAAAACTGAAAATAGCCAACAATTGAATCTTGATAGTTGCAAAACTGGAGCCTTTGTCAAAAAGATCAGACAGAAATTCAAGGATGGAAGGTTCTGGTGCAGAAAACAGGTCTAGACCTTTGGAGTAGCCCCAAATCAAAAATCTCTTCCATTTATTGTGGAAAGCTTTCCTAGGAGGTGAAGCAGAAAAAAATACTGACTGCAGCTGGAGAAAGCCTGGCATCCCTGGCAATCATTAGAACTGGAGGAACCATGCACTTAGCTTAATGGATTTCTGATCTGGAGGAGGCAGTCCATATGGGTGAGACAGTAGACCTGGATACGGATCCAACATCCATAGAGGATGTAATAGAAGAGGCCATAGGAAGGGGTGCCAAGTCTGTCGGGTCAAAAGGGAGTAATGAGGATAACTCTGGCCTTGCTTTCTATATGAACCTTTTCATTAGGGGTAAAGGGGGAAAGGTATGCAGGAAATTCAGGTGCCTATTGTGAACCACAGTATCCCTCAGTGACACTCCCTTTGTGGAGAGCCTGGCAAAATACCTGCTGCATTTGTTGTTTAGATTGGAGGCAAATGGGTAGCAGTAAGGTTAGCCCCATTGACTGAAAACTGTTTGTGTCACTGCAGAATTGAGAGAACACTTGTGAGGCAGTAACAATGTCCTGCTCAATTTGTCTGTGAGTACAGTGGAGATCCCCAAGATGGATCTATATTATGTGATCAAAGAATCTCTTCTTCGAACACATAATAATCTACACATTTACAGTGAATGGTGTAAACCGCGAATGGCCACGTCCTCAAATTTCAAATTCAGTTGACCGTTATCGAGAATTGCCCTTCTCCGATCTCAGAGTTGGTATATTTAGTTAGGGGAGTGGGGGGTACAGCCCTCCACATCGGGGGTTGGGTGGGGCTGAAGCCCCCCACTTAGTGTTTTAAAGTTTGTTTTTTATTTTACAGCCACGTAAATTTTTTTCCTGAGGAAAAAGTTCAAGGACGTGGCCATTTGCGGTTTACAGTGTTCACTGTATACATGTCAATTATTATGTGTTCGAAGGAAAGATTCTTCGATCACATGAACACCAAGTACAAAGCGAAACCAAAAACCAAAAAACCAAATATGTGTTCGGAATCAAGTCCACAGGATAGGTATTACGGTATGCTGTAAACTCACAATAAGGCACCAGGCTGACAGATAATAATGCCAGAAGTTTAATCCTTAACGCCAACAAAGTATACCACACGTTTTCATCAAATAAGACTTCATCAGACAAACAATCAAGCTACCCTCAGGTTTAAATACACTTATTAATCACATAGATTGGCAATTAAGTTAATTAATCAAATTTAAAAACACAGTAGTATTTTATTAAAATAACATTATAACAAAACAATTCCATAGCCCTTGTTAAAACCAGTAAAGAAATATGCCCTAAAATATTAAAAATTCTAAATAAATTTTAAATAAATTTATAATCATGAACTGATATGTACGTAACTTTTTATATAATTTTTCTCATTCTTATTCTAACCTAACACCAAATCCATATTATAGTCTAACAAGCTGTATAATGGATTTGTAAATAAATAGCAGGTAAATTATATCCTGTCAGATTTTAATTTCAAATAAGGCACAATAGATATGGCTTCATTAAGCCCTGGGAATCTGTTAGATTCCAGGAGAATCTGCCAATATGTCTCCCTATGGGAAAGTAGTGTCTCCCATGGACCACCCCTAGGGTCTTGTATAACAGAGTCCAATACAAAAAACTTGTAAATAGCATCTGCACATAATGTACTATGCTTGTAAAGAGCGTTTTTCATATCTCGCTTGTTAATATCATAAAGATGTTCGTACACTCTTCTGCGGAGTTGTCTCTTGGTTTTGCCCACATAGAAAGCCTGACAGGACAGGCACAAAACCAAGTAGACAACACCGCAGGACAAACAATTGTACAATCTGCTGGAACCTATCCTCCTGTTTCTACTTTCCACATACACAGTTTCCTTATTGATTATATGCTTACACTGAGAGCAATGTCCACATCTATATGTACCCTTACGTGTGATTACAGTTGAATGTTGTGAAGGTCCTGTCTCTAAAATTCTCTTAATATTGTAACCCTTTTTGTAAACAGTTTTAAGGGTTAAAGTTTTAAATACCTCCAAATCTGTCAACTCCTGAAAAGCCTTGAATTCCTTTTCAACTATTTGTCGGAATTTCATGACATTACCACTATATTCTGTGATAAAAAGTAATTCCTGTCCTACACCATTGGATATACTCGTATCCTGTTGTGTACTAGGTAAGTCCTGTCCTAAAATAGGCTTAAATCTTGTAATTCTACCCAGGGTCACCTCCCGTTTAACTTGGTTGATCATATGTTCAGGGTACCCCCTGTCCATAAACATAGCAGTTAACTTATCACACTCTATGTTAAAAAGGTGATCCTCAGATGTCATTCGGGACGCCCTAACCATCTGTCCTTTAATGATACCTTTTTTCTGGTACTCAGGGTGGGAACTAGAGAAGTGCAAATAACTGTTAGAAAAGGATGGTTTTCTATATACTGAAGAAGAAAAGCCTGCTGCCACCTTACTGATAGTAACGTCCAAATAATGAACTGTTTCTTCAAAAATCTCGTGGGTGAACTTTAAAAAACTAGTTGTACTGTTTATGTAAGTAATAAACTCCTGAATGGTCTCTGGGGGGCCTATCCAAAAAATACAGATGTCATCCAAAAATCTGACATAATGGTTCCAGTACTTCTCAAACCTACTATTGTTGATAAACTTCTTCTCCCAGGTGGCCATGACTATGTCTGCATATGTTGGGGCAAAGTTAGCCCCCATGGACACCCCGGTAATTTGTCTGAAGTACTCACCCCCATAACTTATATAATTGTTTTCTAAGACCAACTCCACTAAGGTCATAATAATGTTCACATCGTTTGCTGTAATTCCGTTATTTCCCCACAGGGCCTCTTCCAACCATTCCAAACCCACTTCTGTTGGAATAACAGAGAACAAATCGACCACATCAATTGTTATAAATACTAGGTTGGGGTTGTATAGATTATTAGTAATACTTCGTAAAAATTGCCAAGAATCCTTAACTAAATAAGGTTCTCTGCCCCACACTTGTTTTAGTTTCCAATCAAGAAATTTAGCAATTGAATGGGTCTTAGACCCTTGAGCAGCCACTATGGGGCGTAAGGGAGGATCCTCCATACACTTGTGTATTTTAGGTACACCAAAAATGGTAGGTACCTTAGGATGTTTATTTTCCAAAAAAGAATATGTATCAAATTCGATGACCTCCTGGTCTAACATATCTTTTATAGTGAGGTCAATCTTTTTGTATGAAAGATACACCTCTTGGATAGAAGAAACAGTGTATTTGTTAGTATCATATAGGATATCTCCCATCTTACTTTCATATAAGACCTGGCTCATAAGTACTGTGCCCCCGCCCTTGTCTGGTTGCATAACTCTGATGGAATGATTGTACGCTAGGTCATGTAAAACTACATACTCTTCATCACTAAGATTGTATTGAATGCTAGTGCGACCTAATTCTTTACGAATTTCTTTTTCAATTCTTACCTCCAAATTGCTTAACTGTGGATGAAGGGGTGGATTAAAGGCACTAGACTTTTTTAACAACAGGGTTGGAGCAACAGGAGCATATCCAAATAAATGCTGAAAATTGAGTTTACGAATAAGCATTTTCACATCCAGGATACAATTAACCAGTTGGCTACCCCGAGTTGGAACAAATTTGTAACCCTTGGTGAGTAAATTAAAATGTGCATCTGTAACCGGTACATCACTAAAATTGTATATGTGATAACCTTGCTTGACATATAATCGACACTCACCCTTTTCTGTAACAGTAATACTGTTGTCTACTACCAATCCTGGTTCCTGTTCCTCCCCCTCCCCCTCCCTGGGTTGTTCATGCCCTGGGAAAAAATCGGGTAAACAGGATAGTTTTGTTCCCCTTGTTGGTTTCGAATACGTTCCGATCTTCTTGGTAAAAACCCCCCTTCCGTCTCCCCAGCTGGGTTAGTGGGACCCTGATCATCATCATCACCTAGAGCTCCTGTTACTGCCTCAACATGGGGTACAATGTTCTCATGAAATTCTGAAGCTAAATAATTCTTACCCCTAAATTGGGGTGGGTTAGGGTATTGTCGCCCCTCCTTATATTCCCTGAGGTCCCTTTTCAACTTGTTGGATTTTCTCTTGATAATAATATCACAATGATGATCAATATTTTTGCGGATATTATAATATTGTGCTTTATGTGATTCAACAGTAAACAATAAATCATTAGTAATAGCATCATGACATTTAAATATTTGCTCAGATAGTCCTTGAATGTCTTTTTCATTTTTCTTTATAATGGCTCGCATAATATCCATTCCACATCGGTCAAAAGCTTGGATTAAATCATCATGAAAGTCACTTCCAATAAGCACATTGTTTGGATATTTATGCACTCTCAAACCTTTGGGCACAATGCCCTTGTTAATACATTCAAACAAGTATGCATTATCTAAAACCAAACTTTTGTACCTGTATAAGGTATCCTCAAGGAAATGAAGATTGTCCCCAAAAGTTAATCTCTCTGTTGAGTTGCTCGAAAAAATGCCCACAGAGTTGAAATCATGTTTGTTGTTCACCCAGTCAGAAAAGGAAGCAGTGAGGGGTTGCGGCTCTTGTGTGGAAACCGGCTGGTGACAAGGAATAAAAGAACCGGATACACCATCCCTTACTGCCGCTGTTGTATCCATCGACCCTGCAACATCAGCATTCTCCATATGTTGTCTCGAATTTCTCTGTCCCAAATTGGTAACTGAAACACCATCCCTGAAAATTGCTGGTGTTTTGAAAAAATCAGAAACCTCCATACTGGCGGTCTCTGCCCTCTGTACTCTCCGGACTGTACCATTGTTACCCGCACCTGCGGGGGAAACTACCGGCTGGATGCGGCTCCTTGAACCGACTAGTTGCAAAACCTCTTGCTGGTTTTGGATAACTGTTTGTAACCCCTGTCCCAATGGGGTTAACAGTTGTATCAAATTGGTGAGCTGGCCCATGAGCTGAGAAATATCTCCGGTTACAGTAATAACACCGGATCCGTGCCCTACCTATGCAGGACTATCCGAACTCGAATCCATAGCACTGAACACCAAGTACAAAGCGAAACCAAAAACCAAAAAACCAAATATGTGTTCGGAATCAAGTCCACAGGATAGGTATTACGGTATGCTGTAAACTCACAATAAGGCACCAGGCTGACAGATAATAATGCCAGAAGTTTAATCCTTAACGCCAACAAAGTATACCACACGTTTTCATCAAATAAGACTTCATCAGACAAACAATCAAGCTACCCTCAGGTTTAAATACACTTATTAATCACATAGATTGGCAATTAAGTTAATTAATCAAATTTAAAAACACAGTAGTATTTTATTAAAATAACATTATAACAAAACAATTCCATAGCCCTTGTTAAAACCATTAAAGAATTATGCCCTAAAATATTAAAAATTCTAAATAAATTTTAAATAAATTTATAATCATGAACTGATATGTACGTAACTTTTTATATAATTTTTCTCATTCTTATTCTAACCTAACACCAAATCCATATTATAGTCTAACAAGCTGTATAATGGATTTGTAAATAAATAGCAGGTAAATTATATCCTGTCAGATTTTAATTTCAAATAACTATATAATTATAGTTAACTAACTATAGCTAACTAATAACTATATTTAGTTAGGGGAGTGGGGGGTACAGCCCTCCACATCGGGGGTTGGGTGGGGCTGAAGCCCCCCACTTAGTGTTTTAAAGTTTGTTTTTTATTTTACAGCCACGTAAATTTTTTTCCTGAGGAAAAAGTTCAAGGACGTGGCCATTTGCGGTTTACAGTGTTCACTGTATACATGTCAATTATTATGTGTTCGAAGGAAAGATTCTTCGATCACATAATACAGACCCCTCCAGGATACATTGCTATGAGAAAGTGTTGTGCAGACATCTCCTACTGCCAAACCCTCAAGGCTTCCCAAAAATGGGATTAGAATGGACTCCTCCTTGATTGCTGATGTACCATACAACAGTCATGTTGTCTGTCTGTATGGATACCATACCCTTGGAGACTAAGTCCTGAAATACCTGCAACCCTAGAAGAACCACTGTCCGCTCCAAGATATTGATTTGAAGATTATCTCTGTTGTCTACCATGGACATTGGACCATCTTCTCTTTAACACACTCCCCACCCTAGAAGGAATGCGTCCATGGTCACTAATCCTGTTGCTGGATCCATCTGGAAAGGTTGGCCCTTGGTCATAGATAGAGATATTACCCACCAAGTGATATGTTTTTTGCAGAGCTGAGTAATCTAAATTTTTGCATGTAGAGGGTGAATGGATTGAGACCACTGTATTGCTAAAGTCCATTGCAGTACTCACACGGAAACAGATGCAGGATTAATGTTGCTGGTGGTTTCAGATAATGCAGAACTTGAAGGGCAGTCAGACAAAGTGATTGGACCCTGGACTGGGGAAGGCTGACTATCTGAAGTTTGGTGTTAAGGTGGCATCCTATGAATTCTATAGCTTGAGTTGGAGTCAACTGACATTTTGGTAGGTTTGATTCCTAAGTTCAGTAGCAACTGAAGTACACGGTCTCAGTGTATAAGTAGGAAATGCTTGGTGAGACAGTGATGAGCCAGTCTTCTAGATACAAGAAAACTTGGATTCTCAGTAGGCTCAGGTGTGCCACTACTATTGTCATGATCTTGGTTAACACCCTGGGGTGAACACCCTGGGGGGTGTGCTGAGAGTGAATGGCAGAGCTCTGAATTGAAAATGATTGGCTCCCAGCCAGAAGCAGAGGAATCTCCTGGAGTGCTTTGCTATTTTGATGTGATAGTAGGCATCTTGGAAATCTATACAACACATCCAATCGTCCTACCTCAGAAGAGGTAAAATGGACTGAACTGTGACCACCTGGAATTTTATCTGTTTTACAAACTGGTTTAAGTGACTGAGATCCAAAATGGATCTTACAGTCCCAGTTTTCTCTGGCACTAAAAAGAACCTGGAATAGACTCTGGATTCTACCTGGTCTTGGGAACCGGTTGGATTACTCTTTTTCCCAGCAACTTTAAAAATTCTCTGGCTGTTAATTCCCACTGACAGGGTTGAACATCTGGGACTTTCTTCTTTTTTTGTGGTGAGAGGGAGAAAGGAATTGAATAACCTCTGAATATGATCCTTAGTACCCATGAATCTGATGTTTTCTTTTGCTAGGCCTAACGGTGTAAGGAGAAAAGCCCCATGACTGCCTCCACAGTGCAGCAGCTGGGCAATTGTTCAGGAGTACTGAAAGGGTTTCTTGGAAAAGGGACTTTGAAAAGCTTGATTTTGTGGTCCACCTCTTCCTCTTAGAAGTTGTTCATTAAACTTGCCTTCCCCTTCTGCCATGGTGAGGTCTTTCACCTTGGGAGTCATGGAAAGAACTCTGTAATTTGTGAAACCACATCTTCTTCCCCAATCTTTGGTTTCTTGAGAACATTCTTTGTGGGTTAGAGAGTGTATTCCCACTGCAGAAAGAGCCCTGCCTTCCTGTTGACTCCTGGTGATTGTGTCTTTAACTTTAGGTCCAAACAAGGTGGAACCATTGTAGGAGGCATTAATGAAGGATGACTTGAAGGCTTAGGCAAAGTCACATAATCACATCCAAGCACAATGACGCATGGTGATGTTGGTGTCTGCTGCTTTCACCATTTCATCTGTTGCATTTGAAAGCAGACACATGGCCAAATTAGAAGATTGTAGAGTGGAAAGCTGAGAGTCTACTGTCCTTAGAACATCTGCATGCAATGCCCCTGAGAAAAACTTGGAAATCTCTTTAATTAAATCCCTGTGGAATCTTGTAAGGTGGGCTAGGTAGTTCAGTTATCAGAGGGTAAAGTCACTGATACATAAGCCCACTTCCAAAATCTGTCCATCACCCTAGATTCTCTATTAGGAGGATGAACAGATGAGCTTTCTTCTGATAGCTCCTTCTTGGTGGCTACTATCACTACCATAATATCTGCCTCTGGGCCTTTACTACAATGCTCCTGATCTACAGGCACTGATAATATTCTATCTGCCTTTTTAGGAATGGGCTTCACCACATCTGCATCCTTCCACACCTGTTGAGACAAAAGATCAATGAGAGGCTCAACGGGTGGTAACGCCTAGGAAGATGTTGGTCCAGTACCAAAAGCCACCAAGAATATTGACTTGTTAGGTGAAGGGTCTTGGGATAACCGATCCACTCTCTGCTTCATTAATTCAAGGATGTCACCAAAGGAGTCAGTTTGAAATAGTGAGTGAGAGGAATCCTCTCCTTCTTCCAAGTCAGTATCTTCAGTGAAAGATTCTGGTGAAGAGTCCAGGTGCTTCTATTTGCATATCCTCTTTCTGGGAATCCCTTTTACGGGAGTGGTAGATGGATCAAGCAAACTTCCTTGGAAGCAATTGGTACGGGCTATGTTTGCAAGCAGAATGTAGAGGTGAAGAGGCAGCGTGCAGATGAGGTTTGGATAGAACTGAACTGGTTGAAGCTGCTTTTTCTTTGGAAGATGCCAACACCCTTTCAAAAGTCTTGAAAGCCAATGATGCCACTGGAACAGAAGACTCCATCCTGTCCAAGGAAGAGACAGTGATCTCCACCCCAAAAAGCACTGGCCTCAAAGTCAACCTGAGATCCAAGCTATCCATGGCTGAAGCTTTGAGGGGAAGTGATGGCTGTGAAAACCTCGGTGTTGGCTCACCACACCCCCTCGAAGGCATCACAGTTGAGAGAGATAGGGATACGATTGGTGTCGAAGAGGTAAGCAACTCCAGCGCTGACAAAGGAGCTTCACTTCCAGGTGATTTCAATAGTCCTGAGTCCAAAGGCAGAGTTGGTACAGATTCTTGTAAGGGAGGGGTGAGTTGGCCTGTACTCAGTACCTTTCCAGGAGAAGGTACTGATAAAAACCCAAGCTGTATCTGTATTGTCAAAAACTTCCTCATCATCCTATCGACATTGAGTTCTGTGAGGCTTCTAGATGATTGAGTGGATGATGTTACGAAAGGAGGGAGTGTATATCTCCTTTCCTGAAAAATGGGTGACTGCAGTCTGGAACTCACCAGGCCTGGTAAAAAACTAATATGGAGGGGAGATTGGTCTAGAGCCAGTGACTGTTCTGACCTTCTTGGAACTTTGGGAGTGAAACCGATGGAAGCAGTTGGTTCCGGAGATTGCTTTTGCAATGTCCTAGTAGGAGATTTGCTCCTTTCTTTTTCTCTTTTATCTTGTTTGTCTTTATCCTTTTCTGAGGATTTAGTTTTCTGCTTGACTAATTTTGATGGTGAAGATGGAGATGGGGTAGCCCCTGTCAGTGCTTGGAGGAGCCCCTTAAAAAACAGCTTGTCCTGTTTAGTCTAGAGGGACCTAGCACTAAATGATGCATAGAATTAAAATTCTATGTCTATGTGCATGGCACCCAGGCAATAAACACACTTGGAGTATGAGTCTTGCAGAGCAACTTGTGCCCATGCTTTGAGTACTTTTTGAAACCCGTCATTTCTGACATGGCAAAAAATAGCCAGAAAGGGCAACCTGTGAATTAAACTTTAAAGTTAAGATTTAGATGTAATTTTTTTAGGGAGTAGAATAGAGAGAGAAAAAGAGAAAAGCACCCTTACTATGGGATAGGCCGTAAGGGCATTAAATGCTACAGTTGTACTGAAAAACTAGAATATAAAATAGGAAAACAATACAAAAACGTTGATGAGAGGAAAACTCTCATGGCAGGACAGGAGTTGCAGAAAAGCAGAGATAATATAAACTAATACAGCCTACTGCCTATGTAGTACTCTCTGCGCACATCCATACTGTTCACGTGGCAAACAAGATCTGGGTATCTGCGATGCAACTTAGGGAATTATGAGTGGGGGAGAAGTCAGAGTTCTGAAACTGGTAAGGATCGAGATCGGCGCTGAGGTCAGATCTCGTCAGATTGGACAACCCACATGGTGCCAAATTCAGATCTTGTCGGATCCAACAACCCACAGGTTTGAACAGATGAAAACAGACAATATTGGATCCACTGATAAAAACCTTATTTGCTTCTGATAGCAGAAGAGTATTAGGGAAACATCATTGAGAGTACCTCACAGATCAAATGATATAGCAAGATTATATGTGGTGTTCATCAATCTTTATTGTTGTGGTAGCATAATGCTACATGACATGTATCCTGCTAGAGATATCATACATCTGTTGAGTATTCTAAAGCTTTGGGTACCCTCCTCATGCCCCACCGCAAGAGCACACGTATAAAAGTGGACGTATGGGTGGCAACATTCAGAACTTTCTTGCCACTGTTATGCTTCATCAGACATATCATCTTCTCAATGGCATCATCAGAATCTGCAGGTGGATTGTAACTAAAGACTTTGGGTAGATAAGTACTCGTTAGGGGACCATCTTTAATTTTCTCTGTGAAACAGCTTTTTCTTTCCCCTGGTCCCTAAGTAGCAAAGAAATTATACAACCAACCCCAAACCTTTGTTCAGGAAACTTTTCAAGCCCTCTCAGCAAAAATCAGAACAGAAATTCAAAAGAAATATCAAGCAAACTCAAAAAAAAAAAAAAAAAAAATGAAATGGAACTCAGGGATTCTTTGCTCATATGAAATCTACATGAGAACCTTAGGACTTATTTTCCCTCTTCACCTTCCTACCATGGCCATCTTTACAAGCCAGTAGGCAAGCTTTCCAGATATTTTTTTATTTTATTTAACATTTTGTTTACTGAGAAAGTCCAACTTGGAATGAAGCCAATTTTCAGCAGAGGCCTGGGGAGAAACATTTTAGATGCATGTGTTTGAAATGTGGGAGGAAACCAGAGCACCCAGAAGAAATCCACACAAACGCATGGAGGACATGCAGACTCTACACAGAAGGCACCCCAGCCAGAAATCGAACTGGAGAACCTCTTGCTGTGAGGCGACAATGCTACCGCTGCACCACTGCACCATCCATCATCACTGGAATCAGATAACATTTTGACTTTTTTGCATGGAGTCTTGGAGCAGAATATTACCAACTGATTGTTGTGCATGAAGGCTAAAAGATCTATCTTAGGTGTTCCACAGAGCTGTATCAATTCCTGGAAGACCCACTGATTCAACTTCCATTTGTGAGGGTCTATCCTGGTCCTGCACAGCATGTCTGCCACAAAATGTTGCTCTGATGGGAAGTAAGATGCTGTAGAGTGAGATTATGCTGGAAAGCTATATCCCAAGCTACTACAGCTAGTTTGCACATAGGGTAGTATCTGGTACCCTCACTGTTTGTTTCTGTACCAACTTACTGTGGTATTATCTGTAACTACCTGCAATGCTTCTGGGGACCACAAATGATTGAGAGAGTTGATAGCACTTATTACTGCTCACATTTCTTTTATATTTATGTCTTTTTTGTTCCAAAGACCTTGCACTTTTAACCCCATAGACAGTGCACCCCAAAAAAGTCTAAGTCTTCTGTTGTTACAGACTGTGCTAAAGATGAAAAGGAAAGTGGGAAACCTAGATTCAGATAAAATTGGTCTCTCCACTAAAAAAATGTCCTTCTCACAAACCCCAAAACTGAAATTTGAAATGTCAGGGGGATTTTGATGCTAAGACAATGTTGACTTTATGTACCAATGAATTTTCCTTGTGTGTCTTGCTAGAGGAATCATGATTCTATAAGATCTAGTATCCTGTTGAGATGTTTACTGCGTGGAAAAACACTTGAATACATCTAGATATAGATCTACTTTTTCCTGTGGAAGAAAGGTTCTTTGAACCAAGGTATCTAGGAGACACCCCAGGAAAGCAATCTTATGTGGAGTGATTAAATAAGATTTTTGTATGGTCTCTTGAAACCCCAGTCTATGCACGAGATTCTCACCCAAGTGACAGATTTCAGACACTTTGAAAAAGACTCTCCAAAGACAAGCAAGTCACCTAAATAAGGAAAAATGCCAATACCTTGCAGTCTGCAGTAGGTTATCACTGGAGCTAGGCACTTGTAAATGCCCTTCGAGCAGTGGATAACCCAAAGGATAACGTAGAGAACTGAAAGTGTGATCCGGACTCAGAAAACCTTAAGAAACATCTGGAACTATAGGAATGTGATGAAAAAACGTTTTTAAATCTGGGGTCACCAAAAATCTTAAATAGGTAATGGGATGCAACAGGTTGTGAAGAGATAACATTTTGAACTTGGAAGCAGTCGCAAACTATTTAAAAAGAAAGATCCAGAACTGGTGTCCATGAAACTTCTTTCTTTACAACCAGAAACATTCTTCAAATAAAACTTTCTCCTATCTGAGAAGCAGGGACATTTATTATCACCCCTTGAGTCAGCAGATGCTGAATGACAGGTGGAAAAGGAGAAGACTAATCTGGCAGATGAGAAGGGATCCCCTTGAAAGGGAGGAATGAATTCCCACTGCCATTTGCATCCACGATCAATCACTTTCAGAACCCATTTGTCTGAAACAATCTTTTGCCAAAGAGAAAAGTGGATGTTCAGATTTTTGGGAAGGATTAATGGCTTGCTAGGGTGAGAATGAGGGGGTGTGGAGGTTATTCTGAAGATAGTCACTCAGACTTGTTAGACTATCCTTTATTCTGGGTGACTCTTCCTTTCTTCTTGGAGCATCTCTGCTATTGCCTTTTACATTTCTGCTTACCAGCAGCTTGCTTTGTCTGTTTATTTTGTTTTTTGTAAAATGTTGTGTAGGTACCATTAAATCCCTAGACAAGTCTGGAGAAGGAAGGATGAAAAATCTGTGAAACTCCCTGAATCATCTTGCTTCTCATTACTTTTTGAGGACCTGTGCAGCAGATGATTCAAAGAGACCACTTCTGTAAGGGAGATTTCAAAATTTCAGATTTTTCATCCTCAGGAAAGTTTTCAGAAAGCAACCAAGCAATCCTCTCATAACAGTTTCAGTAGCAGCAGCCCTGGAAATTCCATTAACTGAATGATACTCACATTTCAGAGTGGGTTATCATTTCAGATGCAGAAGCAATAAGATTGCAAAGGATGCTTTTTTCCTTAGATGAGGGAAAATAACCATAATGTTTTTTTTATTCTCAAAAGAGGCAAGCATAAACTTTAACATATGAATTTGACAATTATAAATTCTAAAAATTAGTTTTGCAGTAGAATTCCCCATTTTCCAAAATCTATCAAAAGCTTTCGCATCCTTGTCAGAAGGGGAGGGATTTGCATTAAGCAGATATTCAGTAGCAGCTGGGTTCACAGCAGAAATCACTGCTGGGTCTGATCTGGGAGTTGAAAATAAAATCCTATAAGACTGAGGAACTTTATACAATCTATCTGCTTTCTTGAGGGTAGTAAGCTGGCTATCGGGCAAGCTACAGGCTATAATAAACACATCACCCAGTACTGGAAGAACAGGAGGAACTGGAGTAGGTTCAGGAAACTCCAGATGCAGTAAACCATAATACCTCTTAAAAGACAGTAGAAGATCATTATGTTCACACTGAAACAGCTGTTTCATTCTGAAGATTGTTTCAGATAAAGAAAATATTTCAAATAATTAGAAATCTGAGCAGAAAAAACAGTTGTCCCTTCAAAATCATTTTGTGGTTCAAAATCTTGAACCTTCTCAGAAAATGAAAAATCTTTTTTTTTCTTTTGACAGAAACACCAGAAAAGAAAGGATCCAGAGACTGAACTTAATCCTCAACTAAGCTCTATAAATCACTCCTGCCCAAGATAACTGAAACAAGAGAACACATATGTTTAACTTTTCGCTTCTTGATTTCTGAAGAGGCAAATATACTTTTGACAGACAAAACTTCCCTAAGGACAGACAGTCTAATCTGTCTAGGCAGACAACAGACAGGAATTTCCTGTTCTATATTCCAAGACTGACAAAAGTGATTCTCCCTTGACCATCAGGAACACTCCAGCAGCCACAGAGGACATGTCTAACCCCCAGTTCATGGTGACTGTAGGAATACACCAGAGTGAGCAATGGAAAATGATGAATGGTCTGAGCAACCAGAAGTAGCCACAACAGAACCACCCCATCTGCAGTTGAAGCACTTTAGTAGCCAGCTGAAGTGGTAAAGGTTGCTTGTTGAATTTCTTCCTTTTGTGGCTGGAAGAAGGAAGATCTGAGGAACCAGTAGATTGCCCCATGGTAAAGACAAAAAAAAAATGCCAGATTCCCATGGAAACCTGACAACAGTAGTCAGTGAAATAGGTAAGTATGAAAAAAATCACTTTTTCACCACAAAACTCACTGAAAATCACTTTAAATACTTCCACTAGCCCCCAAAGGTAAGACTTTTACCAAGGAAAAAAATAGTGTTAACAAAAAGTATCTCCTGTTTAAAAAATACTAAAAGTCATTTGACAGTATATAAAACAATTCTCCCTAGCTTAAAGTTATTAATTTCACATACAAAGTTCATTTTATGTCATAAAATTAAAGAGTGGACATTTTCCCCCAAAGGAAACTTATCTAGTCAGGAATGGAACAGCATTAGCCAACTATTCTTCCTCAAAAACCTGCACAAGGCTTGGTCTTCAGCATCAGGAAAGCTCTGAAGAGCTTGGTATTTAAAGATCACCTTTTCTTCAGCTCTGCTTGACTGCCTAACCATTTTGGTAAGTAAAAAGTGCCCTTAAGATTTGACAGCTGGTTTCTATTACATTTTTTCAGGATGTAACCTATGTAGCTGAGACTAGTGCAGCAGTGATCAATATGCACATCTGGAGAATGAAAGATAAGTCACACTCTCCAAAACCAGCCAAAGATTTACTGAAGAAGCTGATGGATTACGCTGGAGATCTGAGTCTTTTCTGGAAGAAATTATTAAATTATGCCAGAAGACTATAGGCCATTAGACTCCCAAAACTATGGAATTTTAGATACTCTCTGGCACATTTTAGAGCATTTTCTAAACTTTCAGTTGTACTACCCCTCATCACTGGATGTCTGATGAATATTTCAGTTTTATGCTCACATTTTGAAGGCTTTATATTCTATTTCAAGAAAGTGTAACTGCATAGAAACTATCTTGATTTGCCTTAGATAGCATATACCATTACTTATTGATATATCTGCCACAGTGATTTTTTCTATCACCATGTTCAACTTCAGAAGTCTCCAGACACAAATATGGAAAAATTAAACCAGTTTAGGTGACTTGTGAACATCTAAACATAATCAACCAACATGTTTAGGTCACTTTACCACAAGGGACTTGGTTGACGAGTATTTGGATAAAATAACTAAACTATGCCATGGAGCTGACAGCACTAGGTCTCCAGCAGCCATGTCTTAGATTCTCTGTGATTCAATTTAGCACATTTTTCCAACCTTTTGATCTAAGTGTGTGCCATACCAATCATCACTAGATTTCATATAAATATTTCAGTTTTACTGTCACATCCGGGTACCTGCATATATTCTAATTCAAGAATCTGGAACTGCTTGCAAATAAACCATCTTGATTGCCTTAAACAGCATATATGATTATTTATTTATAAAGCAGTCATAGTGTTATTTTACATCACCTTGTTAAATTGCAGCAAATTCTGAATACTATTGTGAGTAAATTTAAGCAGCTTCAGTCAGCTATATATACTTACAAAATCAAGGAACTCATTTTAGCTCACGTCATGGCAAGGATCTACAAGTGACCCAAAGGAAATAATTGAAATGTGCCAGAAGTGTGGGAGTTACTAGTCCCACAGAAGTCATAAGGGTTTAGATGCTTTTTGGTGCATTTAGATGATTTTCTATCCTTCTGATATACTTCCTATTACTTCGCTTCTGTTGAATAGTTTAACTGAGTAGGCAGGAAGGTTCATCCACAGACTGCCTCCATACCCATCAATTATGGGAACTTTATTGAATGTATCTACCTCATATGCAGTAATGTATTTCAACCTGACCCCCCCCACACACACACACACACACACTAGTCCTGGTAAACCCTTAACTGTGATCAAACAGCAAGGATTAGTCACTTTTCATCCACATACTGTCTACATCCTTACCAAAAGTAAATACTTTCTAACTGCACACAGCTCAGATGTCTAATTGTAATATTCTGATCAAGTAAAACAAAAATGGTTACAGTAATGAATTTCAGTTCAATACTTGCTGATATTTATATAGTAATTACCACTACCCCTCCATCTGGCACACCCCTTAATTACTTGGACATATTTACTTTTAATACCTAGTATAATATCCTCTCTGAAATGGTCAGACCACAAAATGGCCTCCTTTAAAGTAAAAACAAAACCTGGAATCCCAGCTAATTCTGGAATGCTCAGAACTTATCTAAGGCTAACGTCCTACTATTAAGTGATAACCTGGCAAAATTTCAAACCTCTTCTAAACCCTGAGAACATTGCTGCCTATGTGGAACTGTTCACAGGAAATCTATATAAGCATGTTAACAGCTGCATAGAGGCAGCTATAACCACCAGGAATAAATATAGAACTAACTCAAAAAGCAAGTCACCTTGGTGGAATCACAACATCAATAGTCTGTATAACATAAGGTAGAAAATAATGGCAAACATTAAGAGGTGTAGCACCAAACAGAATAAAAGTTCACTCATTAAACTAAACAAACAACCCAGAGAACACATAAAGCCAAATGTGAGGTAAATTTCACCTCCCAGGCCTGAGATTCACAACCACAAAAGCAATACACAATTGTGTACAGACCTCTTTGTTAATGGAGCCCTCTATACTGAGCCAGCTAACTATCAAAGATTGAAACAATACTAATTTCATGAACGTTAATCATACTTTGACTTAAGAATGGGGTCCATTCCCATTATGGTATTAGAAACCCAAACGACTTGGAGAAATGAAAAAAGTATAAGCCAGAAGATATAGCAAACCTACTGGCAGACAAATTCTGATCTAACTATATCCCTCTCTCCCTCCCAACTTCTCCTCAGGAAACACCATCAAATATACCTCCCCCTACTATCACTAGGGAACAGGTTCTCAATGCTCTCTTTAAGGCCAAGAACACTGCATCGATGGACCCTAACAATACCCCAGATTACCTTCTAAATAGCATGAAACATGGCCTTTCAGGCACTCCAAAGTCACTATTTAACCATAGCCTCCAAACAGGCCTCATGCTTTATGAATGGAGAATAGCAACCATCATCCCTCTGCACAAGGGCAGCCATTTACAGACCCTCAAAACTACAGATCCATAAGTCTCACTAGTCTCACATCGAAGTCATGGAAAGAATTAACATAGAAATGATCAGTAATGAAACAGAAAACCTCCATACACTGCCCCAACCCAGTTTGGTTTCTGCATGCCTACTCATCCAGGTAGACTTCTTTGAGAAGGTCACCAAGACAATGGACAAGGGAAAAACAGTTCACACTCCCTACCTTGACCTGACCAAGACCTACTCGGGCATTGCTGACAAACTCAAGAGGTTAGGAATAAACCATTATGTCACTCAGTGGATAGCCAGCTGGCTCACAAACATGACCTAGGAAGTCTAAATTGGGGAGTACACCTCTACAATGATGCCAGTCACAAACAGGGTTCCTTATGGATCTGTCCTGGGAACACTCCTTTTTTTCATTTACATCTTTGAAGTCAAGGCTAATGTCAAGGGCCTCTAGCTGACCAAATTTGCAAATAACTGCAAATTGGGAGGAGTCACAGAATCCCCCACCAATACTAATGTCCACCAGGAAGGGTTAACACTGAAAAATAACTTCTGTCAGAGGTATGGCCTAAAAGTAAATGTCAGGAAATGCATAATAGTATCCTTTGGGAAGTCATCCATCCCTGGTAATTATCATGCTTACAACACACCCCTAACAGTCGATCCAGTAGTTAGGGACTTGGGGACTCACATAGACAGTAATCTAGCCTTTGACCATCACAAGTCTACAGTAGTGAGGAAATCAGTCTATATTATGCAACTTATAAACAAAGGTATGGCATCTAGGTCCAAGGAGATCACTGTTCCAATGTGCTCAGCATTCATTAGACCTATAATTGATAAAATGTCCTCTTTGGTATGTATTTAACCAGGCACATCCAACAAGTGGAACTTTCACAGATGTTCCTCACTAAAGGAATAAAGAGTATAAGTAACATGTTCTTGCAGACCACCTCAAAGCCCTTTCCCTGCATTCTGTCTCCCACAGGCTGTTGAGGGGAGATCTATGCCTGGCTTACAAGGCATTGTCATATGCCACCCTGGTGGACCGCCTGCATATCTGAAAAATGCATCAGAATTACCTGTTATAAAGACTTAAACCTTCCTGTGATATAAATAGGACCTACTGGAGAGATGGGTATGTATCCTAGAGACTATCCCCTCCCGGGACCAGTCTCCTCTTCCATTTGAAGAAGAGTTCCTTATTAACCCACTTCAAGTGTAACTTGGACAACTGGATGGGGAACAGGAAATTCTTCCCTGGTTTCCAGTTATGTCTCTAATGGACACATGCAGCCTGTAAATGGTTCATCTCCCAGGCCCCTGCTTATAAATGTTTAATCTCTCAAGCTCCTGCTTACACTTATCAGGGGTACCAGAACTTTCCAAGATTTGGGTTGCATGCCTAGGCTTAAAAAAGCCCCACACCCCTTACAGCTACCCCAGTAGTCAGGGACTAAGGGACATACATACATAGTAATCTAGCCTTTGATCATCATGTGTCTACCCTGGTGAGGAAATCATTCTATGTTGCACAACTTATTAACAAAGGTATGGCATCTAAGTCCAAGGAAGTTATTGTTCCACTTTATTCGTCATTCATTAGACCTATCATTGAGTACAATGCCCCCTTTGGTATGTACCTAACCAGGCATATCCAACAACTGGAATGTCCACAGAGGTTCCTCACTAAAAGAATAGAGGGAGTAAGCAATATATCCTATGCAGACCGCCTCAAGGCCCTATCTCTGTATTTTCTCTCTAACAGGCTTTTGAGGGGAGATCTATGCCTGGCATACAGGGCATTGTCAGATCCCACTCTGATGGACCTCCTGCATATCCACAAAACAAACACCATCAGAATTACGCATTCTAAAGACTTAAACTTACCTGTGATATAAATAGGACCTGCTGGAGCGATAGGTATGTATCCCAGAGACTACCCCCATTTATGGATCAGGCTCCCCATCCATGTGAAGCAGAGTTCCTCCCTAACCCAATTCAAGTGCAACTTGGACAATTGGATGGGGAAACCAGAAATTCATCCCTGGTTTGGCACCTATGTCTCTAATGGTCAGAGGTAACCTGTAAATGGTTCATCTCCCAGGCCCATGCTTACACTTATTAAAGGTATCAGAACTTGTCAGAGATTTGGTATGCAGATGCATGGCTAGGCTTAAAAATGTCCTTGTGGATGTTAGCCTAGTAAACACCTATGAATATATGAACCTATGAACCAGTGGTCGTTAGCCTAGTACACACCTATGAAACTATAAATAATCATATATAACAACAACTGGAAGAAAAAAAAACTTTATTTAAACATAACATCATAAATGGCAAACCCCAGGATGTTAAAAAATGAAAATACAGTGATCCTTTATGGAGGATTTTAACTCCCATAACTCTCCTCTCTTCAGATTGGTTGAGCATATCTTGAGAGAGAAGCATACAACTGTCAAAGGAACTGAGTGCTCAGGCTTTTCCATTTCCATAAAGAAGAGGAAAGTACCTGGAGCCAGAATCATCTGGCATGAGTACATTCATAGCCAATCACAATTCCTTATAAAAACAAATCCAACAACAACCAATTTAAAGAGTTTGAAACTACCTCAACTATGAACAGTCAGGGGGATGGTGGGTGGGTGCTGCCACTGAGGCAGTGAGGAATATGAAGATCTGTTGTTGCAGGTATTTAGGACTTGCACAGTTGTACTATGTTCATCAATTCACTGCCCTAGTGGCATTTTGGATAAATTCCTAAACCTTACCTTACCTAGGAGGTGGAAGGATAAGAATCCATAAGCTCCTGGAAAATGGTACTAGAAATGTCTGCTCTGGAGCTTGAAAAGGGATCCAGTTTGTACTGCTTTGTGAAAGTATGAAAAGAGGACCAGGTTGCTGCCTCTAGAATGCTTCTAGAGTCCACCTCTTTCCAATATTTCATGGCATAGGATAAGGCCCTAGCAAGAGAGCCTTAACCTTCCTAAAAGAGATTTAGCATGGTGGGCGTAATAGAAAACAATGGCAGAGGACAACCATCATGCAATAGTTTACTTAGAGACATGCTGACATTTCTTAGTCCCCCCCATATAGCAGACTATCAGCTGTTCAGCATTCCTAAAGGGCTTTGTTCTGTCAGGGTAGTACCTGAACTGCCTGTGAGCATCCAAAATAATGTATAATCTTTTTTCCCTTTTTTTTTTTTTTTTTTTTTGATCAGGCTAGAACTGGAAGACTGATAATTTGATTCAAGGTAAAGTCAGAAACAGCTTTAGGCATGAATGATGAATTAGCATGTAACACAACCCTGTCCTTGATAAAAATCAGATGCGACTGGCTAAATAAGACAGCTTGCAACTCAGAGACTTACCTTGCAGATGCTAGAGCAATGAGTAAAATAGTCTCCGAAGTAATGAACCATAAATCAGCCTGAGAGGCAGGTTCAAAAGGAGGTAAGGTCAATTTTTTGAGAAGAAAGTTGAGATTGCAGGGAGAAGAAATTTGCTTTCAAGGGAGTCCCACATATTTATTTATTTATTTATTCATCCTTTGTTGATCAGGTTAGTCTCACTAGGCTACTAGCCTCTTTTCAGGGAAGACCTGAGGTAATATTTATACTACTAGTGGAAATTTGGCCATGGCATTAGGGAACTTCCCCTACTCGTTACAGTAATTGTGACGAGTATCTTCAGTGATTACGAGCATATGTCCTGGTCCTAGAGCAATGGCATCTGGGAGGATGTCTGCATGTCATGGAAATTGGAAGTGAGGCAGCAGAGGCAAATGCGGGTTCAGGAGAAGGTATTATCATTGATTCAGAAGTTTTGTTTCAACATCTCTTTTTGTAGAGTCGAAGGAAGAAGTTGAGGAGTATGTTGTTACAACCCACCAGTCGGGCGGCTTGCAGGAAGATGCATTACAAGATATGATTGTTCAGAGTGAACCTGAGAATGGCGGTGAAGCATCATGGGGAGAGTTAATCTAAAAAATAAAAGAAGAGGAGACAGTGGAGGTCACAGATGGAAACAAAAAAGGGAAAAGAAGAAAAGTTATGCTGAGAGAGAGAGACAAGTTCACAGAGAGGAAAAAAGTGAACCAAAAAATGTAAATAAAAAAAATGGTGGCAAGGCTGCAAAGTAAGCATGAAGCTCCATTAAACAGGTTTGAGGTATGAGACAGTGTTGTTTCACTTCTGGGTGTTACAATTCAAGAGGTAAGAGCATTTCTTCCTATAAATAGAAAGAATTTTATGATATTCTATTTGAGACTGTGCAAGGGATGGAGAATTTTATTAGTTCATTTGAAAAAAATGAAAATAAATGGAATGAGTATATTATAAAGACTGCATTCAGACAGACAAAGAAAAAGTTACATATACAGTTTCAATTAGAGATTGAAAGAAAGATTTTAAAAAGACATTTGTAAGAAATTTCCAAAGAAGTATTGTATATCATAAAAGTTTATGATGATAGAGGTTTACGGACTGGGGATGGAATAGCAATATTATTTTAAAAATATAAAATGATAAAATCATACACATATGAAGCGTTATAAAGGTGGTGGAGAATCAATGTTTAGTAACATATTGGCGGCAAGTAAAAACATGTTTTTTATGCAGAAAAGATGGGCATTTTGTGGACAGTTGTGAAAAAAAAGATGTTACATTTGTGGAAAACTAGGACATAGGGCAAAAAATTGTGTATTGGAATGCTGTAAATGTAAACAAAAGGGGCATTTAGCAATGAAAGAGAAAATGAAAATAAAAGTGAAGAAAGAAAAGATATAGAAAAAAGAAAATAAGATAAAACAAAGTGAAAGAATAAAAATGACAAAAGAGAAGGAAGTTAGTGAGGAAGATCTGGACAAAGGTGTAGAAAAAAGCATTCAGAAGTTAGCGATGAAGAAGATATAAATTGGACTATAGCTAAAAAGAAAACTTGTGTAGGTAAAACAGCTACAGTCAAGAAAAGAAAGTTTAAGAGTATAAATGTAAAACGAAAGGAAACTGACAGAAAGAAGAAAGGAAGTGAAAGGAAAAAATAAACAGTATCTAACAAATTAAAAACTAAAAGAATGAATAAGTCAATAGTATTATCTGTAAATTTAAACAGTCTTATGAATGTAGCAAGGAGAATAGGAATAATAGAATGGTAAAAAGTGTGATGTAGACATAATTATATTAGAAGATATAAGATTTATAACAAATGAAGAAAGCATACAGACAGAAAGCTTATGCTATTTGGGAAATGAACATTGCTCTGGAATTGCAATTTAATGCAGGAGAACTGTTAAAATATTAGATAAAATCCTACTAAGAAAATGTAGATTTACTATCTTAGACATCAGATACCATGAAACATTTATAGAATTAAAGCAATTTATGCCTATGTAATTCTTAAATAAAGAGGTGGTTTATTTCAGCAAATAATATAGTATGCCACAGTTACAATGAATATAATAATAACAACATGACATTTTAATTGTTAATTCAGAAAAAAAGAAAAAAGGAAAAGATACAAAAATAATGAAGTAAGTAATAAAATGTGGAAATCTGTATTCAAGAAAAGGAAAAGGGTGGTCATATGAAAGAAATATGTTTAAAATAGAGATTGATTATTTTATATTATCAGAAGGGATTAAACTAATAGAAGAAGAACTAAACTCATCTAATTGGTCTATTCTAAAACACCTCCCCTTAGAGGAAGCAGTAGCATACTTTAACAGCAAATTCCTTGAGATCCTTGATTTGCATGCACCTGTTCGTTCAAAGAGAACCAAGGCAAAAACTGCACCATGGCTTTCTAGAGTCTAAACTCAAAATTACCCTTAGAAACAAAGCATGGGCTTTATGGCGTTCTTCTAAAGACCCTCAAGATCACATTAAATACAGGCAATCCAGGAACGAAACCAAAAAAATCAATTTTACAAGACAAAAAACAATACTACTGTAATTTACAGACAGTAAATCAAAATAACCCTCAGAAGTTTTGGGCAGGTTTAAATAATCTACTACATCCCGGACAAACTTCAACCCCAATCCCTGCTGCTACTATTGATAAAACCCCTGAAGATGTTTCTGATAGTTTTAACCAATTCTTTACTGAGACAATTCAAGCCCTAGCCAGCCAACTACCTCCTAGCTCCCCTGGTCCTGAAAGTAGCACCCCTAGAAACCTACTTGCGTTCAGCTTCCAACCAGTCGCCACTTCACTTATCCGTACCTTGATCAAAAAATTAAAACCCACTACACTTTCTGCTGATCATCTCCCTGCCGAGTACCTACAAAAATCAGCTGATGCTATTGCTTACCCTGTCTCAATACTAATCAATCGAACCATAGTAGAAGCTAAAATTCCCACCATCTGGAAAATATCCTATGTAATCCCACTTCACAAAGGAGGCAGCTCTACTGAATTCTCCAATTATAGGCCAATAGCTATGCTCTCTCCACTTGCAAAGATTATGGAAAAATGTATTCATAGACAATTCATGCACCACCTAATCCAAAATCGGCTTATGGCAGACACTCAGCATGGCTTCCGTCCTCATCACAGCACTACTTCAGCCCTCCTAGCCTTTACTAACACCATAAACCATAATCGCAACAATAATTATATATCTTCAGCCCTCTTTTTGGATCTTTCCAAGGCATTCGATATGGTTGATCACCAACTTTTAATCCACACCCTGCAAACATTCTGTCTAGATAATGGAGCCCTCCAATGGTTTCAATCCTACCTGAATGGTCGACAGCAGGCTGTCCTCTGGCAGAACAAACTCTCTAACCTTCTACCTAACACCCTCGGAGTACCACAAGGCTCTATACTAGGGCCCTTGCTGTTCTCCATCTTCATTAATGACCTTTATACTGTCATCCCAAAAGTCAGATGTATTCAATATGCTGATGACTCTACTCTGATTTGCTCAGCCACATCTCCAGTAGAGTTATGGTCAGCTACCCAGACCACCTTTAATACAATAGAAAACTGGCTTTCTGAACATCGTCTGATCCTAAATCCCAAAAAACTAAAATGCTGTTATTTTCATCAACACGTAGGTCTACCGCTTTCACCTTTACCATAAAATCAAATGATGGCACAATAATCTCCCCTGACCCATCTACAAAACTATTAGGTGTCATCATAGACAATAATCTCAAATTTGACCTACATGTTAACCAAACTATCAAAACCATCAATAAAAACTAGGGTCACTTTACAGAATAAAAGCCTTCCTAACCCCTCCAGCTAAAATTGCCATAGCTCGCTCTCACCTTCTTTCAACCCTTCTGTATGCATCCCTCTACTCTCGAATTTGAACAAGACTGTCCTTAACAAACTCTCAATTTGCTACAACCACATTGCCAGGTTTGCCACTGGGCTGCCTTTTAGGACACATCATTGCATCAATCTAAATCAGCTTGGTTGGCTTGAACTACCTAGCCTAATCCAGTATAACCAACTGATTATGGCCTATAAAATCCTCTATAATCCGGACAATACTCCTGCACTTAAAAATATTATCACCCCTATAACAATCCTAGACCGCTTCGATCCTCTAACAAACTACTAATTCAGACTAGCAAAATTAATAACACAGCCGGTGACTCTCTCTTTGCAAACTCTGTAAGTAGATCCTGGAACTCACTTCCAGCTGATATTACCTTACTTTCCACCTTAGGTCAATTTAAAACTAGACTCAAACAACATTTGTCACTTAACTGGCTATGTCAATGTATCAAGCCTGGCTAACTCGAATGTGTAAAAATCTGTTAACCAGTTTACTGTGTAATTTAATTTAATCCTGACTTGCGCTCAGGACTAACTTTAACCTGTGGAACTTGTTTAACTTGCTTACTTATGTAATCTCTGTAAATAATCTGTTTGTAATATGTAATGCCGGTATTATGTAATGCTGTATCTGCTTACCCTTGGAGCTTTTCTCCCCGGGCCTCCGCTGAAAATGGACATGCATCCAGTCGGACTATCCCGGTCAACAAATGTAAAATAAAATAAATAAATAAAAATAAGAAGTAGTAAGCACTGGATTTTCAGACAATCTAGCAATATGAATAGAAATTGAAAATAAAGAGTATATTATGATAGGAAAAAAAATAAAAAGAATAAATGAAACAGAATGGAATATATAAGATAATAGAGAGAATGGAATTACACAGTTAAGGAAATAACATTTAGTACTATTTTACAAAAACTGGACTGAGTGCTGGATAGTATTTAGAAAGAAATACAGTGAGACTTACTTAAGATGGGAAATAAATAGAAAAAAAGAAAGTAAAAGAGGATTATGGGGATGTGTATGAAAGAGTTTTTTGAAAATGTAAACTATAACAGAATGGAATTCTATGAAAAGGAAAAAGTAATATATAAGAAAAATAAAGAAATAATCAAAAATGCATTATTTAGACAAAGTTATTTACTATAAGGAAAAAAAAGGTGTGTGGCATCCCCAGTCTGGGCCAATAATAAAGCTGCCTGAATCCTCACCACTGACACTAGAGAGGGACATTCACTGGGAACAAAAATTGACACAACCAGTATTTCCAGATGCAGTGCTCTCTGCATCAAGCAGTTTCCCTTAAGAGCACAAAGGGAACACACCCAGTCCATGTGCTGTTTTTTCCTGTCTCTCCTGATTGCCAATAAGACTCCTCACTGGCACAGCTACAGAGTTGAGTCCTCAGATGCATGTCCAAGCAAAGTCCTCCACCACTCTCTCTGTGAAACCAGTGTTTTGTGTCTCTGCTACATGCAGCTGACACACATACTCGTTGAGATTTGATTTTCACACACACACACACACACACACACACACACACACACACACACACACACACACACACACACCTGGGAAAGGCTGGCACAGACTTATTAGCTATACACCTTTCTGCCCAGACTATAAGGTAGTTACACTGCCACCAGACACGCCAAAGCCAGCTACTCTTAGTCTCTTACAAGGGTACCCAATTATACTGAGTGAAATTAATATTGATACAAATGACAGTGTTAAGCCAATGCAGTAAGGCTTTCAGATGTGGCCACAGTGTCGACAAATAGATGTAAGTCCTCTCAAAGTTTAAAATATTCTCTAAAGGCCCAGCCACAATGAAAAGTTTAAATATATTTAATAATAAATAATAAAAGAAAAGGAAAATACTAAATATCTATTTACAATAAACACCAGAGTTTCATTCACAGGAAATATTACAATAACACAGATGAATAAACTCACACATATACAGGAAAAACATTGCTTAACTGATCTCACTATATTTTCCTGATTGATCTGAAGAATTACTATTCCTTGGATCACTTACTAGAGCAAGGTAAGATAAGTAGGTAAAGGGTCCTTCTTTGTCAAACTCCAAAAACATAGTATTCTGAGACTTCAGTCTCACCTAGTATTAAAATATAATTTTAGTTCATAGGTTCATAGGTTCATACTAGGCTATCTGCCCTAGGGCATTTATAAGCCTAGCCAGAGTGTGTGTGGCTTTCACCACCCCTTAGGATGAGAATACTATACCCATTAGTTTGCTGTGCCTCTGTCCAGCAGTGACACAGAGATGATTCCCGGGGTAAACCTACGATCTCCCATCCACCCGTCAAGATTTCTCTTGAACAGAGTCAGTGAGGGGCTCTGCCTCACATGGACTGGGATTCTGTTCCATAGTGTAGGGAGTCTCTGGGTGATGAATCTGTCCCTCCAGCACGTCCTATTTATATCCGTGTTGAGGTTTAAGTCTCTTGCTCTCATGGCTCTGGTGGATTTGGATTTTTTGAGGTGGAGCATGTCCATTAATTCCGGGTTGGACATGGCCTTGTATGTCAGGCACAGATCACCTCTGAGCAGACGGTATGCGACTGAATAGAGCTGGAGTTTCTTCAGTCGGGCATCGTATGACATATGTTTGAGCCCCTTTATCCTTTTGGTGAGGAACTTTTGGGGTCTTTCCAACTGCTGCAGGTGTCGGGTAAGGTACATTCTGAATGGGGCGTTGTACTCAATCATTGGTCTGATAAGTGAAGAGTACAGGGGTACAATGACCTCTCCTGATCTGGATGTGAATCCCTTCATGATCAGGTGGGCAATGTAGAAGGTCTTCCTAACCACTTCGGCAATGTGAGTGTCAAAAGAGAGGTTACTGTCAACTTGGATCCCCAGGTCCCTGATAACTTCTTCCGTGTTTAATGGATTACCACCTATGTGGTAATTAGGGGTTACCTTGTTTTTCCCAAAGGGTATGACTATACATTTTTTGGCATTTAGCTTAAGGCCATGGCTCTGGCACCAGTTATCCATTTCTATGAGACCTCTCTGGAGGATGTCTGTGTCTGATGGAGTGTCAATTATGGTGCCCAGTTTGCAGTCATCTGCAAATTTTGTCAGCCACAATCCCCCTATGTTTGCCTGCACTTCAGAAAAATAAATGCCGAACAAGAGGGGGCCCAGGACTGAGCCCTGTGGGACACCGCTCGTGACCGGCTTAGAGTCTGACATGGCACCAGCAACTCTAACCCTGTGTGTTCTGTCCTTGAAGGGGGAAGGAGGGTGGGTACGTATGAATGTAGGCGAGATGGATCCCATACATCCGAAGTTATGGTAAGTACATAACTATGTATGATGGATTACAGGATGACATCACATACATCTGGCCATCTGACTTCTGCTTCCCATGCTAACCCCTTGGCTAGAAGCTGCCAGGATTGTATGTGTCAATAACACACACACATAGAGCTTGCTAAGATCTGTTGCAACTTCTGCAAGTCATAAAACTATAAAAACACTTCCACTCTTTTAGAGTAGCAATTAATTCCTTGCTGGAGACAATACAGAAGGCTTCCTAGTACTTGTTTTCCCAGACATTTTGTCTCTGGCTGCAACCAGAACTGTAATATACAATTTTTATGGCCTAACTTAAGTAATTTAATTGCTTACTATTTTTCAAAGTTAGTGTGACTGTGATTAACCTCTTCTCTTCCACTATCTTTTAGTTATGTACTTACCATAACTTCGGATGTATGGGATCCATCTCGCCTACATTCATAACTGATGGGTTCGGCTCCGACTCGGCCACTATATAGTAGAATGAAGTCTCTAATTGGCTGGGATACCCCTTATCCCAGAATGCACCACGCCTGCTTCCCCAGATCTTGTTTGTTCGCTTTTATATACCTACATCCAGGCACAGAAACATACCGACAACTGTAACAAACTAAAGTCCTTCAAGAGAAAAACTCAGTAAGTAGCAACATTTCCTCTAAGTCCAATGGGAAGGGGGAAGGAGGGTGGGTACGTATGAATGTATAAAAATTCAGGGATTGGCAAATTTTATTTAGTAAAGATCTTGAATGAATGGAGGGAAGAGGGTTTCAAGTATAAGGAGATCTGTAGTGGAATCTTAAAATTCTTATGGACAAAGGGAATAAAGGAGAAATAAGAAATTTGAGCCAGATAATATTTAACAATATAGACTATAATATATTTATGCAGATTATACAAAAGGAGGTGGAAAAGAAAATACAAAATATAATAGAAGGAAGTTTATTCATTATTAAAGGTTGAGGTTATCAAGAACTTTTAATGATTATAAGGGAAGTAGTAGATGATATTATGAAAGAAGGACAATAAGTAAAATTAATGGTAGGAGATGTTAATAAAGCTTATGATACAAAATACCATGACGTGTTATGGAAGTCAATGGATAGCTACAATATTAGTTTGAAAATTAGGAGTATGTATGACTGCTTATAAAAATAATAGAGTTAGAATAGTAATTAATGAATGGTTAAGTAGAGACATAGAAGTAAATAATGGTATTAGTCAAGGATGTCCAATGACTAATATTTTTTTTTGAATTATTAATGTAATAGTTAGTAAAACTGAGAATGAAATGAGAAGGGCAGAATACAGAATAGGAAAATGTGTGTAAATTCCAGTTATAATGACCTATGCAGATGAAATAGTTATTGTAACAAAAAATATTTTGGATGGAAAGGATAATTCAATATTTAATAACATTATTAAAAGGAATAGGGATTGATCTTAATAAAGAAACAAGTCAGGGATTAGAAATAAGTAATAATATAGTAGGTATACAATTTACTATAACTGAAAAAGAAGTTATATCTTACCATAACGTTCCATCTGTGTTGTAGATCTTTGTTCATTCATTACCATTAGGACCTCGGTTCCATCCTCGGAACTGATACTGCAGTTTCCAAGCTCGTGCCAGTCAAAAACTCTCAGCTAAGACCTACCCATAATGCCCCTCTCCTAGTTACTTCAGATTGAGTTTGCTCGCCCTTAGATAATAGATGTAGTAATAGAAAAAAATAGTAGGAGGCTATGTCTGAGCAAATACCCTAACCAGGAGTTCCTAACGTCCACCAGGAGTCCAGGCAGGGGGAAGGAGGGCAGGATGTAATGAATGAACAAAGATCTACAACACAGATGGAACATTATGGTAAGACATAACTTCTTTATCTGATGTTGTAAATCTTTGTTTATTCATTACCATTAGGACAGAGTCCCCAGCTACTTGAGTCCTGGGTGGCCCTAAGGAAGAATATTCCTGAGCACCATAGAACCAAAAGATGCCCGTCCTCTGGAGGCCAAATCCAATTTGTAATGAGATATAAAGGTATGAGGCCTTGCCCAAGTGGCTGCTGTGCAGATATCATCTATAGAGGCTCTGGAATGAAATGCTATAGAAGTAGCCACAGATCTGGTAGAATGAGCCTTTATTCTGGAAGGTAAGGATAGCTTATTCTGTTGGTTGATAAAGGTAATGAAGTTTCTAAGCCAGGAGGATAAAGTCACTTTGGAAACAGGGTTACCCAATCTGGGTCCTGCAAAAGCCACAAACAATTGATCTGTTTTCCTGAAAGATTTAGTCCTGTCCAAATAACAACAAAGCTGCTGATGCACATCAAGGGTGTGCAAAAGGTACTCCCCTCTGTTAGAATGCTGAGGGAAGAAAACTGGCAGGTCAATAGATTGATTAATGGAAAAGCCAGAAATGACCTTGGGCAAGAAAGAAGGGTCAGTATGAAGGGACACCCTTTCCGTGTGGAAGATCAAGTAAGGGTTCTTGACACTCAAAGCCTGCAGCTCAGATGCTCTTCCCGCTGAGGTAAGTGCTACTAGAAGTAAGGTTTTCCATGACAAAAATTGCAAATCACATGAATCAAAAGGCTCGAAAGGAGAGCCTGTGAGAGACTGAGGTACCAAAGTCAAGTCCCAGGGTTCTAAGGGAGGCTTGACTGGAGGTTTAACATGTAATACTCCTTTCAAAAAGGTCTTGCATAGGCGGTGTGACATAACTGAAGAATTATCAAGATCATTATGAAAATTGGAGAAAGCTGCTAAATGTACAGTGATCGTCGAAGCTGAGACTCCTGCATGCAAAACAGTAGTCAGGTATTGTAGGATCTTTTGAATAGGCATAGAGAAAGGGTTAAGTTCTGATCTTTGGCCCAAATAGAGAACCTAGTCAATTTACTAGAATAAACTTTCCTAATGGAAGGTTTGTGTGAAGCCAGAAGAATTTCATGAACAGGAGTTGCGATGTCAGGCAGCCTGGCAATCACTGAAAGTGAAAGAACCAAATTGTGAGCTTGAGACTGTGCAGGTTCAGATTAGTCAGTCCCTGAGGATGAGATAACAGGTTTTGGGAATGATCCAGGATCCACAGACTGTGAATCAGATGAGGCCATAGGGAAGACCCGGTGGCCAATCGTGCGTTAGAGCATCCCTTGGTGGTTCCCCCTGAGGGGGGATCAGGGCAATGTAGCTTCTGGATTTGTAGTTTAGGGGGGAAGTAAACAGGTCACAGCAAGGCTTGCCCCAGCGTTGGAAGATCCGATCCGCTGTTACAGGGTTGAGGGACCACTCATGAGGCATCAGGATGTTCCTGCTCAGATTGTCCACAATAAGGTTGGAACTCCCAGGAATGTGTGTTGCTATATGGAAGCGGTTGGAAACTATCACCCAGTGCCAAATCCTCATGACTTCCCGGCACAGGGGGTAAGACCTGGTTCTGTCTTGCTTGTTGATATACCAGATGACTGACATGTTGTCTGACTGAATTGCAGTGGTCCCAGAGGGTAGGGATGCATGGAATGCTTGCAATGCTAGGAGAACTGCCTTCAGTTCCAGGACATTTATGTGCAAATTGGCCTCCATGGGGGACCAGGTGCCTTGGACAGTCTTTCCCTGAAAATGCCCCCCTCCCCCCCACCCTAACAGGGAAGCATCTGTGGTCACCGTGGCTGTGGGCTGGGGAAGACAGAACGGTGGACACCAAAGATTAGTTTTTGGGTTCATCCACCATAACATTTCTTCCTTGCAACGGTTTGCAAAACGTAACATGTGGTCGAGTGGGTAAATTAGCAATGACCATTGTTCGGAAAGGAGCCACTGTAGGATTCTCATGTGCAGTCTCGCCAGTGGTACCAATGTAATGGCAGCCACCATGGAGCCTAAGAGCTGCAGTACAAGATGTGCTGGTATATAGGTCTGAGGAAGAAGGTCTTGGATTTGGTGTGTTATGTTTGAAAATCTGTGAGGGGGGAGAGAAGCTTGACAGGATGTTGTGTCGAAGACCGCTCCAATGAATTCCAGTGTCTTCATTGGAGACATTGAGATTTGTCCTTGCTGATTGTAATCACCAAGCAGAGAGCAAGACCTTGAGTGTAAGAAGATTCCTGGTCAGAGCGGTAAGGAGCCAATCGTCTGGACAGGGAAACACCTGAAATCCTTGTAGTTGAAGATGAGCTACCACAACTGCCATACATTTGTTGAACACTCGAGGGGCTGTTGAGAGACCGAATGGCAGCGCCCTGAACTGGTAGTGACTGGCTCCCAGCCGGGAGTGGAGAAACCACCGGGAGTGGTGATCCATCTTTATGTGGTAGTAAGCATCCTGGAGGTCTATAGAGCACATCCAGTTATCCCTCCCTAGGAAGAGAAGAATGGACTGTATCGTGACCATCTGGAAATTTTGAAGTTTGATAAATTTGTTCAATAGGCTGAGATCCAGGATTGGTCTCCAGTCCCGTCTTTTTTGGCACTAAAAAGAACCTTGAGTAAAACCTGGATCCTGTCTGGTCTGGTGGTACTGGTTGAATGACTCTTTTCCTTAGCAGCTTTTCTATTTTTAAGGCTGATAATTTCCTCTGATTGGCTGGTACACTGGGGAACGGATTTAAATTGAATGGTATTTGGTAGCCTCTGGATATTATTCTCTGCATCCAAACATCGGTAGTAATAAGATGCCAGGCTGGTAGATGCAGAGAAAAACAACCCCCGACTGCTTCTAGAGGAAAACAATTGGGCCGCTGCTCAGAAGCGCTGGTAGGGTCTGCCGGAGAAAGAATCTCTAGCACCCTGGTTACACGGACCCCCTCTACCCCGACAGGGACGACTTCCATATGAGTTGCCCCCTCTGCCCTGGGGGGATTGTTCACCATGAGTGTCACGAAAAGGTCCTTGGAATTTCTTGAACCGCATTTTTCCTCCCTTCTGGTTCCTGGAGTAGGACCTTGAGGATTGGATAGGCTTATGCCCACAGCAGACAAGGTCTTTCTGTCTTTCTCACTACATGTAAGTGTATCTCGTACTTTGGGTCCAAAAAGTGCAGATTCGTCGACAGGTGCATTGATGAAGGAAGATTTAAAGGGGTCTGCAAAGTCACATAACCGCATCCAAGCATTACGTCTCATGACAACACCTGATGCGGCAGCTCGAGCTGCCCCCTCGGTGGAGTAAGATATCAAACGCATTGAGGAGTTCGGGATGGATTCAAGGGTAGCTAGCTGTGAGGCGACAGTATCACGCACCTCATCAGGCAGTACCCGACCAAAGAGGGAGACATTTCGGAAATTAGCTCTCTTTTGGAGGCGAGTAAAGTGTGCCAGATAGTACAGCAACCGAATGGCGAATGTTGCTGAAGCATAGTTCCATTTCCCTAGTCTGTCCATGGTCCGGGGCTCTCTGTTTGGAGGATGGATGGTGAAACTATCTTCTGCCAGTTTCCTCTTGGTGGCCACCACCACGACCATAGAATCAACTGTCAACTGCTAGGACCAGTGGAGCTGATCTTCAGGTGTAGATAATTTTTTTGTCTGGCCTCTGAGGGACAGGTTCTACATTGTCCTGGGCCTTCCAGGCACGCTGCACAATGGTTTTAACAAAGTCATCTGCCGGTGGAGTCATCCAGGAAGTAGATGGCTGGGCACGGAAGGCCTGCAGGAAAACCGATTCCTCAGAAGAAGGGTTAAAGGACTTACAGTCTCCCCGCTGCTTGAGGATTTTGAGAATGTCTCCGAATGAGATGTCGTTTGGTGAAGACTGTGGGGACCCTTCCCCCTCATCACAATCAGTGTCTTCGGTAATAGATTCCACCGGTGAATCAAGGTGCTTCCTCTTACATTGTTTCTTCTGGGGTGGCTCCCCAGTGGGATCTTCTGAGGAGGACTCTGGAGAAGGGGTTCCCTTCAAAGAGGGGTCTTGTGACTTCCGTGCCCGGGGTCTAGAAATAGAGGGTTGGGAGAGGTGCATGCTAGGGGAGGGTTTTGATACTGATGCCATTGGTGCTGACCGTGAGTCCACTACCTGTACAGCAGGCCCACCTGAGGAGGGATGGGAGTGCGGAACCAGGAGGGACAACCTCAGAACTGGGGTCACACCTTGCCATGAGGAGCCCACCTCCAAGTGAGGAGCTTTGAGAGAACTGGAAGCTGTCAGAGCCATGGACATAGATGGTGCCAGTGAGAAAATAGGTGCCGGGCTAGGTACCAAGGTACAGATGGTCCAAGCACTGCTTTGGGAAAGCATCAGTTCCAGCAGAGCAGATACAGCAAGGGTGAACAATGCTGACAGAGAAAACACTGCTGTCAGAACCGAGACAGTATGCACCGGAGTGGAAGTATCTTGTCCTTGGCAGGTATTTGAGTTTTGGAGCCGATGGAGCCAAAGAAACTGTCAGCACCATGGCTGGGGATGGTGCCGAAGCAGGTACAGTCATCGAAGCTGATGTCAGATACAAGGATGGCACCAAAGTCAGTGTGCCGAGGTCGTAACCGAAATAGGGGTGAATATCATGGATGGCACTGAGGGAGAAGACACAGAGCCTGATGCCGAAGAGGTCTGTGCCGAGGGCCGTGGTGAAGCATGGAGCCGACTCGGTTCCATAACTGACGGAGATACAGGAACCGAGTGACTCATTTGTCCTTATGTTTTTTTGGTTTTTGGAGGGGATGAGATCTCCAACCCAGATAGAGCCTCTGAAAAAGGTGTCTTGAGTAATCCGTTTTACCTTATGTTTTTTGGTCTTTGGAGGGGGTGAGACCTCTGACCCAGATAGAGTCTCTGAAAAAGGTGTCTTGAGTAATCCTTTTAAGATAAGTTTATTTTACATTCTGCTAGTGTACAATTACTAAAACTAGCACAATTGTCACAGTCAGCTTTAATATGATCCACACCCAAATAGTAGACACAACGAACATGTGTATCTAATTTAGGCAACTTACATCCACACTTGTCACAATGTTTAAATCCCAACTTAACTTTATCTGACATAGTAAGGCAACAAGGCTATCCTACAGAAAAATTAAGGGACAAAATACCAATGATGTTATTTTTTAAAAAATTACCACTAGTAAAAAGGAAAGGCCTGTCAAAGACAGGAGAGAGGGACAGTACCAATAAAGGTAAAAAAATTAAATTACCAAGGAAAAAGGTAGGAAATAGGCCTAGGTTATAGGCGACAGTGAGAAAAGGCTAACTTGACTAAAAATTAAATAAATTTGAAGATAAACTATCTCAAAATTAACAAATTTCTACTTAGCTTTGAGAGAGATGGCTACCACGTCTGACTAGGAACGCGGCAAACAAGATCTGAAGTAACTAGGAGAGAGGCATTATGAGTAGGTCTTAGCTGAGAGTTTTTGGCTGGCACGAGCTTGGAAACGGTTGTATCAGTTCCAAGGATGGAACCAAGGTATTAATGGTAATGAATAAACAAATATTTACAACATCAGATTAAAAATGTTAGCAACAGAGTTTGGTATTAAAACAAAGAAAAGACAATGGGAAAATGTAATAAGAAATATAAAAGAAATATGTGCATTAGGAAAAAGATATAAGTTGCATCTCATCAAATGGGCAGCACACTCAGGAGTACAGCACACCTCTTATGCTGCAATGCAAGGTCAGCAATTGATCTACCTGATGTGTGAGTCAAACCTACAGCCTTCTGCACCAAAGGGAGTGTGCTACATTTTCCACCACTGACATATGCAACACTTCTTTCATAAACTGTATGACCACAAATAGAGACAAAAAAGGGGGATCCATGGGCAGACAAGCTAAGATGGCCACAAGATGCACTTTGACAGAAGCACATGACAAACCATCTCAAAGTAGCTCACATAAATATTTGAAAGCCAGAGGGGTCAAAACCCTTTTACAACTTATGTCATTGGCTATGTACAATTTAAAATCTTCCATTTGAAAGCATTAAGATTTTCCCGTTGCAGGTTTTCCTACCTCTTTAAATAAATGCTGCACATCCTCATGAAACATGTGCCTAATAGGTATCAAAAGTGAGTCATCTATGCTATCAACTGCAACTGCTATAAGCTGGGGTGTACCATTCACCCCTGATGTTGTGTGAGCAGATCCAGTCTGTGAGAAAGCTTGTAATAATTGCAAATACCCAATTCCATTAGCAGGGAGAACCAGTTTGCCTGAGTCAAAAAGTGGTTACAACAATGATTTTTTGGTAATTATTTTTGTAGCTTTAGAAATACCTTGGGAATAATTGGAAAGGGTGAAAATGTATATAGGGAGATTCCTGGCTATGGGAATGATTAGAGCATCTGTCTTCCAAGCATGGCTGCAAGGATGTCTTGAACAGAATTTTTTCAGTTGTCTGTTTTGAAAGGAGGTGAACAGATCTACTTGAGGTATTCCCCATATCTGGGTCAAGTTCTGGAAGACCTCTACATGGAGCTTTCACTTGTGAGGGTCTCTCCAGGATCTGCATAGTCTGTCTGCCACTGTGTTTCGTTCTGATGGAATGTTTGAGACCTGAAGAGTCAGAGAATGCTATACAGGCAGCTCCTAGGCCATCACTGACAACCAACAACCTTGCTTGTTCAGGTACCACATTATGGTAGTGTTGTCTGTGACCATTAGAAGAGGACCTGGAGTCCATATGTGGTTAAGAACTTTTATAGCATGAATCACAGCCAACATCTCTTTTAGATTTATGTGCTTTGGCATGTCCTGAGGACCCAAAAAGTCTTGCAATTAAACTCCCATTGACCCTGCATCCTAGTCAAAATCTGAAGAGTCCATCTGGACAAACTGGACAGGGGTTTGAAGAGAGAAACAGAGTACTAGATTCAGAGACAGATAATCCCTCCACTACTGTAGTTCCTGTTTCACAGATCCCAGTACCAGTACCTGGAAATGCAAGAGATGAAGATGCTGGGTACAACAATTCTTCAAGTACCACTGAATTTTTTTCTCATTTGTAGTCTGTCTAGTGATACGATAAGAATCGTTGATGTAATGAGGCCTAGAAGTTTGAGGAACTCTCTTGATAAGGCCATGTTTAGAAGAGAGAAATCCAAGAAAATGCCCTAATAAGTCAGAATTCTGTCTTCTGGCAGGAAGGTCATCCTTTTTACTGTGTCTATCACACACCCCAGGAAAGAAATTCATTGAGAGGGTGTGAGGAAGGACATTTGAAGGTTCAATGTGAAGCCCAGGTAGGAAAGGAGGAATGCGACCTCATCTAAGGATGCCAAGCACCTGGATACAAAATCTACACAAATCAGTAAGTTGTCTAAATAAGGAAAAATGTGGATGCCTAAGGTTCTGCAACAGGCAACCACTAGGGCCAGACAATGTTTAAACAAATAAGGTGCATTAGTTAGCACAAAGGGTAATATAGAGAAAAAGAAGTTGTTTCTAGTATAATAGTATGTATGGTCTATTTGCATAGCTGCACCTTGTTCACTAATGTTATTCATGTAATTGTGTTGTGTGTAGACAGCTCATACTAGTGTCTAAATTATTTCTATAAGTTTGTGCTGTTACTGGTGGATAGAATCACATTAGAGAACCACGACAGATTGCTGCTCGCTATATTTTTATCTGTGGCTGCATAACTGTCTGGGTTTTTGTTTTCTAATGTTCTTCCAATTGGCTCAGTATCTGCATATACTAAGTAGTGATTCAGGGCATTGTCCTGCATGTGGTAGCTATTTGCTCAGTGTGTTTTTTATAATCTTTATAATATATATTTACCATCTCAAAAGTGCTTACTCCTCTCTGTACTCTTCTTTTCTAGACCTAACACCAATCTTAAGTATTCAACTGCGGTACCACCTTTAACATTCCTATAAGAAAAGTGCAGTCCGGGTCTGAACTGTCTGCAAACAGCTACAGTTAACTTTGAGTATGTGTCTACCTGTTTGAGCCAATCTTCATATTTCCATGGAGAGCACTGTGCTTTGGCTGTAAGCAGCCCCCCCACCACCACCACCACCACACACATCTTCCACTTTCTCTTATTCCCTTCTGTTAGCAAATAGCATCCATAACTGATCAATACTGTGTGTTTGTTAATTTAAGCTATGACCACAGTAGCCTACTGATACAAGGTTATCCTGGTTTTCCACCTGATAAATTAAGAAAAGACTTACAGTTTCAGAGCAGTCCTTGGTCAATTGTGATTGTTTCTTAACACATACTTGTCTTGCTTTGTGATTGTTTCAAGCCTCTCATACAAGAACCTAACAGGGTCTCTACCCGCTTCTCATACAAGAACCTAACAGGGTCTCTACCCGCTTCGCTCCCCGCTGTAAGCAGCCCTCCACCACTACCACCACCACACACATCTTCCACTTTCTCTTATTCCCTTCTGTTAGCAAATAGTATCCATAACTGATCAATACTGTGTGTTTGTTAATTTAAACTATGACCACAGTAGCCTACTGATACAAGGTTATCCTGGTTTTCCACCTGAGAAATTAAGAAAAGACTTACAGTTTCAGAGCAGTCCTTAGTCAATTGTGATTGTTTCTTAACACATACTTGTCTTGCTTTGTGATTGTTTCCAGCCTCTCATACAAGAACCTAACAGGGTCTCTACCCGCTTCGCTCCCCACCCTGCCCCCTATTCCCTACCGCCCCCAGTGGTCCCACCTTTATTGCACTCAAATCCCTCCCATCTTTCCATTAGCCAACCACAGCGCTAACCCAACACTACCTCCTCCATATTCCCTCTACTATCACACCTCCTCAACTGATATGTACAAGCATACCTTTCCTTTGCTCACTGCATGCACTCTCCTTGCATATCTTACATCCTATCAAAGCTCCATCATTCCCCCACTCAACCACTACCACTGTACTACTACTCACACCACCACCCATGTCTCACCCATACTCAGCTCCCCTCCCACCAGCTCAAGAACCATGCCTATGCACCCCCCACATATTCTACCAACTATATTACTCAAACGTAAAGCATCCCTACAACTTAACATAGTAACTTTCCCACCATACCTATTACCCACAGAGCACAATCATAAAGTTTCCCTTATAAACAAACACATTCATAAACTGAGAAAACTAATAATCTCATGCATATCAAAACTAGCCCTAAGTGGAGACATCCACCCCAACCCTGGGCCTACCATCTCCAACCCCAATCCTCATAATCAGACTAGAAACCACAACTTCTCCCATATTACAGCCAATAGAAAACCAAGTGACTTCCTTCTACTAAGCCTAAATATTAGAAGCATATCCAACAAAGTCCATGAACTCCATGCCACCATAGACTTATACTCCTCAGATATAGTCATCCTGACAGAAACCTGGCTAAACCCTCACATTACCAGTGAGCAAATACTCCCTACAGGTTACTCCATACTAAGAGTAGACCGGCTAAGCAAAAAAGGAGGTGGTGTAGCTATAATATTTAAACAGCATCTAAACATCCAGATCTTAAAATCATCAGCTCCACAAATAGGCAATGAAGAAATAATATATACCAACCTCAAAATTAACCAAAACAAAACCATCAACATAATTGGATGCTACTTCCCACCTGGCCAAAATATCCCTCCACTAGAAAACCTCCTCAGCTGGTCTACCCACCATCTCCCCCAACAAACTATCATCTTAGGTGATTTCAATATTGACTGGCAATCCTGTTCTGGCAACAATCCAACCCATCATGTACACCTTCATGGCTTCACCCAACTAGTCCAGTCACCAACAAGGATAAATAAAAACTCCAGCAAGCACACTACCCTGGATTGGATACTAGTCAGTAAGAACCCCCAGTTATATAACAGGCTGCTTATCAGATAGCCTCAGTGATCACTCCCCAACATTCCTACTCAAAAATACCTGTACCAAGCTAAACCTGTCATCTATCGTCAAATACGTAAAAAAATAAACTTTAACCCACTCACATTCATCTCATCCCTCAAAGAATGTAACTGGCATGCTCTAAAGTACCTCAGTCTAGATGACGCAGTTGAATTTTTTAATTCTACCTTCCTGAACATCATTAATTACCATGCCCCCATAAGATTTTCCAGAACCAAAGCACAACCCTCCCCATGGCTACAGAAAACCACTAAGTCAGAAATGAAAAACAGGGATAAAGCCTGGGAGCACTGGCGCAAAACCAAAACCCCCACAACTAGACAGAAATTTCTAGAACTACGCAATAGAGTCAAAAAGCTAATAAAACAGGACAAATTCCAATACTACCAGTCTGCCCTAGACTCCTCACAACACAGCCCCAAACAATTCTGGTCCTCCATAAACTCCATCCTTCACCCAGGTAAAGTCAGTACCCCTCCTCCTAACATCCCTCACTCCTCAGAAAATATTGCTACCTCATTCAGCACACACTTCACCCAAACCATACTATCACTAGCTAAACAATACTACCCCCCTCCCCTCCAACCCACACCTTCAACTAGTAATCTCCCCACTGCCTTCTCTTTTTCTCCTGTACCTACCTCCAAATTAAAAAAACTCTTAACTAAACTTAAACCCACCAAATTAGCAGCAGACAACCTCCCAAGTGAATACCTACAAATCGCAGCTGATGCTCTGGCCTACCCAGTATCCATCTTGATTAACCGATCTCTGTCAGAAAGTTACGTTCCCACATTGTGAAAAGTCTCACATATAATTCCCCTCCACAAAGGCAGACCCTCTGCAGAACTAACCAATTACCGCCCCATAGCTATTCTCTCTCCACTCTCCAAAATACTAGAGAGATGCATACACTCTCAGGTCTCACACTACCTCCTTATTAACAACCTCCTTTCCAGTACTCAGCAAGGTTTCCGACCAAACCATAGCACCACCATTGCTTTACTCTCCTTTACTAACACTATCCTTCAGCATAAAAACAATGGCTATCTCTCCTCTGCTACTTTCCTAGACCTATCTAAAGCATTTGACATGGTCCCACACAAACAACTTATCTCTGTCCTCAATAACCTATCCTTCTCACAATCAGTCACCAACTGGTTTCAGAGTTACCTGTCTGACCGCCAACAATCAGTTGTATGGCAGAATGAGATATCTCCCCAACTACCTGTCTCCACAGGGGTTCCCCAAGGATCCATCCTTGGACCCCTACTTTTCTCTGTTTACACCAATAATCTAGCCTCTGCCACCAAACATGGCACACTCATCCAATATGCAGATGACTCAACCATCATCTGCTCAGCCCAGTCCCTACCCAAACTGCAAAAAGTCACACAGGAAGCCTTTTCCTCTGTTGAAACATGGTTATCCGATGTCCAATTAATACTCAACCCAAACAAAACTAAACTACTCATCTTCCAACCCACCAAACATACTCAAAACAACTCTCACTTTAACATCACAGCAAAAGACAACACCACTATATACCCAACTGAACACACCAAACTGCTAGGAGTGGAAATAGACAATAAACTAAAATTTGACATTCACATATCCATGACCATAAAAAAAGTCCACAAAAAACTAGGAGCATTATATAGAAATAAACAATTTCTCACCAAAGCAGCAAAGATTTCAATAGCAAATTCCCACCTTATCTCCACCCTACTTTATGCCTCTCCAGTATATACCAACCTAAGGCAATGTGATCTAAACAAGCTAGAGACCTGCTACAACAAAATCGCCAAATTCGCCACAGGGGCATCCTACCGTAGTCACCACTGTCTCTCACTTGCTGAACTGGGCTGGCTTGAACTCCCTCACCTCCTTCAGTGGTATCAACTCTCACTCGTGCACAAACTAGTAAACCATCCACTAAATGTCCCATCCCTCCAGAATCTACTCCAACCCTATCGCACCACCAGACCACTAAGATCCAGCAACAAAAATCACTTGCAGATCACTAAAGCCAATAACTCTGCTGGTGAAGCACTATTCTCTTGTGCCATAGCCAAATTATGGAACTCACTCCCACCCACAATTACCTCCGTACCATCATGCACCAACTTCAAAACTTTATTAAAAACATGCTGGCTACGCCCTTGCAACTCCCACTCTAATATCATCCACCCCATCCAACTACTACCTTTTTTCACCTCCACTAACTACCTTGATGATAGCAAGCTCAGATGCTCATAAGCCTAGTACTTATTATACAGCAGGAACTTCTCATTGTTACATTTGTTAATGCCTGTTATGTACTTCACAGATAAAGATTCTAGTTGTCTACTGATGTACTATGTTCTTCATCTGTAAATATGTTGTAAGTAATTTCTATGTTAAATTGTTAATCGCTATGTAATCCAATGTAACTACTGTCTGTTTATTTTACTGTGGAGCTTTTCTCCCCGGGCCTCCGCTGAAAATGGACCCACGTCCAGTCGGACACTCCCGGTCAACAAATTTAAATAAATAAATAAATAAATAAATAAAAGAAGTTATGTATCTACCATAACGTTCCATGTTTGTTGTCCTTCATCTCGCCTTCCTTCTTGCTGGTTGGGTTCGGAGCCGATCCTCGGCTCTGCCTCAGCCGATTTACTATAGCTCGAGAGCTTTTACTGGCTTGAGGCTACCCCTTATCCCAGCATGCCTAGCGGCAGCTACCCAGATCTCGTTTGTAATAGCCCACACTAGACATATACAGTGAAAAATAATTTTTTTCTAAGCTCTTATACACCAAGGTAAGAAGGAAAGAGGAAAGGCAAAGTATGGTTAACTAACCTGGTATGTCAGCAGGAAACTCAGCCAATGTAACCAATAAAGAACTCCTCTCGAACCTCCAGGAAGGGGGAAGGAGGGGGGACATAAAAAGTAAGGCGAGATGAAGGACAACAAACATGGAACGTTATGGTAGGTACATAACTTCTTTAGTTTATGTTGTCCCATCTCGCCTTCATTCTTGCTGGTTGGACTGCGTCTCCAGCATCTGGTTCTTGGGTGGCTCACTGAAACAAACTCTACAGGACCGTGGAACCAAAGGATGCCCTATTCTGGGACACCACATCCACTTTGTAATGAGAGATAAAGGTATGAGGATTTGCCCATGTTGCTGCTACACAGATTGAATCTAAAGGCAGTTTGGCTTGGAAGGCAACAGAGGTGGCGAAGGCCCCGGTTGAATGCCCTCTGGGTCTTCCTGGAAGCGTCTTTTTACGCAAACCATATGAATAAGTGATTGTGTCTGACAGCCATTTTGATAAAGTCACTTTAGAAACTAGATAACCTTGCTTGTTGTCAGCAAAGGATATGAACAATTGGTTTGACTTTCTGAGGTCTTTGGTCCTGCGTAAATAAAAACGTAATTGTCTATCCAACTGTTGTAATCTATACTCTGCCTTGTTGCCATAATTGGGGAAGAACACAGGAAGCTGAATGGACTGATTTAAGTTATAGTCAGAACATACCTTTGGTAAGAAAGAAAGACTGGTCCTTAGAGAGACTCTATCATTGTGAAAAATGAGATACGGCGGACGAATAGACAAAGCATGTAATTCAGAAACCCATCTAGTTGAGGTTATAGCAACCCAGAAGAGGGTTTTCCAAGATAGAAACTTCAAGGAGCAAGATGCTGCTGGTTCAAAAGGAGGCATAACCATTGAAGCTAAAACCAAGTTTAGGTTCCAGGGAGGGAGAGGTTTTCTTACCTGGGGCCGTAAAAGTGTTGTACCTCGTAAAAATGCTCTGCACAACTTATGGGATATAATGTTAGAACCCAAGTCTCCTACATGAAAAATGGAGATGGCAGCCAGTTGGACCCGAATTGTAGCTGCAGCTGCCCCTTTTTTGAAGGTTTCGGCCAGAAAGTCAGGAATCTTGTGAACAGGAGCCATAAAAGGATGAATGTTATTACATTTGGCCCAATAAGAGAACCTTTTCCATTTGCTAGTGTAAATCCTCCTGGTAGTGGGCTTGTGGGAGGACACTAGGATATGTTGTACAGCAGGGGAAATGTTTGGGAGGGTAGATAAGACTGGAAGTGGAGTAACCAAGCCATCAGTTTGAAAGTTTGAAGGGATGGATGGAGCCCGCCTGACTGATGCATCAGGAGGTTCGGAACTGGTTCCAGTATCCAAGGTTACAGTTGAAGGTGATGGCGAAGAAACGGAAACCATATCTGATGAGGCCATTAAGAAGCAATGAGGATGAGTTTGCAACCCAACAACTTTGCTTCCTGAAGTACCTTTGGAATGAGAGGGAAAGATGGAAAAGCATATAGTAGACCCGGAGGCCAATCGTGAACAAGTCCATCCCTGGGTGACTGTCCTGGAGTGGGAACTAGGGTGAAGTAGCTGCTGCATTTGTTGTTTAGTGGCAAAAAGATCACAGCATGGCTGGCCCTAAATCAAGTCCGCAACTTCTTGCTTCAAGGATCACTAGTGAGGCATGAGGATAGCCCTGCTGAGCCTGTCTGCTTTCACATTGGATTTTCTGGGAATGTGCATCGCAATCAGAAAACATTAGGAAGACATTGCCCACAGCCATACTCGAAGTGCCTGCCGACACAAGGGGTAAGATCTGGTTCTGCCCTGCTTGTTGATGTACCATGCCACTGACATATTGTCTGTCTGGATTGCAATGGTCCTGGTAGGTAGAGAGTCCTGAAGTGCTTGCAATGCTAGAAGCACCGCTCTCATTTGTAGAACTCTGATGTGCAAATGGTACACGTGAGATTACCACGGTCCTTGGACAGTCCATCCCAGATAATGCCCACCCCCCCCAATCTGGGAAGCATCCATGGTTACTGTGGCTACTGGATGCGGATCTAGAAAGGGTCTGCCCAGGGCCATCTGGGGGGTGACAAGTCACCACAATAGGTCCTTTTTGCAAAATTCTGTAATCAAGATTATGTATGACATTGGCAAATCCTGGAAAGACCACTGAGCAAAATGAAACCACTGTAGAATCAGCATGTGGAAACGTGCTAAAGGAACTAGCGTAATAGCTGCAGCCATTGAACCCATTACTTGTAAGACTTGTTTTGCCTGAACTCTAGTCTTCTTTATGAGAAAGGAAACTTGCTGATGAATGGTTGAAACCCTGTCTTGAGGCAGCTTTACTACCGTGTGTCTTGTATTTAAGTCTGCCCCTATAAAGGTAATAGACTGACAAGGCAACAAGGCAGATTTTTCATAGTTTATGGAGATGCCTAACTGGGAACAAGTCTGGATTGTGTAGTCCCGTGTTTTGATCAGTTGATGCTCGGTGGTAGCAGTAAAAAGCCAGTCATCTAGATATAGAAATACCTGGAATCCTAGATGCCTCAGGTGAGCTCTGACCACTGCCATACACTTGGTGAACACTCTGGGGACTGTGGTGAGACCAAAGGGCAGGGCCCTAAATTGATAATGACTGGCTCCCAGACAGAAGCGTAGGAATCTCCTGGATTGCCTGTCCATTTTTATATGGTAGTACGCATCCTGAAGATCTGTGGAGCACATCCAATTGTCCTGACTCAAGAAGGGAAAAATGGACTGCAGTGTCACCATCCGGAACTTTATATTTTATACCGATTGGTTTAGTTTGCCGAGATCCAAGATTGGTCTCCAGTCCCCTGTCTTTTTTGGAACTAAAAAGAACCTTGAGTAAGTTCCAGATCAGATTTGGTCTGCGGGGACTTCATGGATGGCTCTTTTTTCTAGCAATCTTTGAACCTCTAGGATTGCATGATCCTGAAGACTGGGTGGAACATCTGGAACAGAACGTTTGTCTTTTGAGGGGAACTGAGAAAAGGGAATTTTGTAACCCCTGGATATTATCGACAGTACCCATGTTTCTCTCGTGATAGATTGCCAGGCTGCTGGGTACAGTGATAGTCTGCCCCCAACTGGCTTCAGAGGTGGACAACCGGGCCTCCCTTCATGAGTGCTGGAAGGGTCTAGCAGAAAAAGCATCTCTGTCGCCCTGCTGTTGCAGACCCCCTCTGCAGCGAGGCAGCGTCTTCCATTGTTGTTTCTCCCTCTGCTCCTGGGGGAAAAAAATCACCATGTGTGTCAGGCGAAGATCCCTGGGATTTCTGGAACCACATTTTTCCACTCTTTTGACCATTAGGATAGGGTCTAGATGGAGTGAAAAAACAGACACCTATGGCAGGGAGAAGTCTTGCCATCCTGTTCACACCTGGTGACAGTCTCTTTTACCTGAGGCCCGAACAAGGACGAGTCATCAAAAGGGGTGATGGTAAATGAAGACTTAAAAGGTTCCACAAATTGACAAAGGCACATCCAGGAGTGTCTGCATGAAGCTACTCTGGTACCTGCTGCCCTACTCACTCCATCTGCCGCACAAGAAATGAGCCTCATGGAGGAGTTAATCACGGAGGTCAAGGTCGCAACCTGGGAAGCTGCCCTGTTCGCAACTCCCTCAGCTGTAGGATATTGCAGGGTATCTCCTAGCTCCTTCAGGGGAATCCCTCTGAAGTCGTGTAAGTGTGACAAGTATGACAAGTAATTCAGCGACCTGAGAGTAAAGGTCGCTGAAGAAAACATACGCTTCCCATACCTGTCCATCGTACGAGACACTTTGTTCGGTGGATGGACAGATAAAGGCATTTCTGCAAGTTCCTTCTTAGTGGCTGCTGCCACCACCATGGCATCAACAAGGATCCCTTTGGATAGGAAAGACTTATCTTCTGGAGCTGAAATAAATTTGTTAGGTTTCCTCGGAGCTGGTTCCATGGTCACTGGAGCGCTCCACTCCTTTCGACTCACTACAGACAAAAGTGGGTCGAAGGGTGGAGATATCCAAGAGGTGGAGGGTCAGGAGCCAAATGCATCCAGGTAGAAAGATTCATCCTCAGAAGGGGCTAAGGATTTCCAGCCACCCCTCTGTCTAAGGATTTCCAAGATGTCTGAAAAGGAGACATCCTCAGAGGGGGACCGTGGGGACCCTTCCGACTCATCCGTCTGTATCTGAAGTGATAGACTCAGGGGTGTCTAGATGGTTCCTCTTGCACTTCGTCCGAGGAACCTCCTCCGAATGTTCAGGGGAGGTTTCGGAAGAAGTGGGGTCACCCAGTGGGGCATCCTGGTGCACAGGTTCCTTACGCTTGGCAGTAGGAGGGACAAAGGCAGGCACAGGCACCAAGGGAGTAGGAGCCAATGGAGCTGAGGGTGGAGTAGTCTCAGGGGACATCACACTCCTCATCACCTCAAAGGTGCCATGGTCCCGAGTCGAAGGAGCCACCGGCTCCGAATAGCCAGGACATCTCCTTCGAATCGGGAGCCATGGCTACGAGGCCAATGTAGGAGCTGGGCTCACCTGCGCCAAAGCTGTGAGAGGGAGAGTGGGGCCGGACAAGGGTCCGATGCCACTTTCCCTCCCGGAGTCGGCGAGAGAGCTTCAGTGTCCAGATCCCTCGACAGACTGAGACATCGAGGAGATCAGAGCAGTCGTTGGAACCAATAAGGGAGAAAAAAACGGAGCCGAAGGTTCCACCACCACGACCTCCATGTACTCCGGCTCTGAGTTCAACAGAGTTAGAGGAGGAATCGATGGAGAAGCTGAGAGGGCTGGGCTCGAAAGTAATTTAGCAAGTGCTTGTGATTTCAGGAGCCTGTTGACCACTCTCTCCACGTTGTGATCCGAAAGTCTAGAGGACCGAGAGGAGTGTGAAGGGGACCGGTGACTACCCGCTCCAGGTTGCAACAGAGGAGATTGTGGACCAGAGCGTACTGGCTCCAAAGAAGGAGACCTTGATCTCTTATGGGTCCAGACTGGCTCCAAGGACAAAGATGTAGCCGCCGGAGACTTAGCTTTGTTGAAGCCAATGCTGGGGTCCAACAGAGCCAAAGGCGTCTCAGTAGTTTTTGTCTGTTCCGAATTCAGAATCAATGGCTTGGAGTGTTTCTCGGACACTTTGGCTGGCTGAGGACCCTGAGACGAGGTATCTTAAGGGTTCTTCAGGAGGCCACGTAAAATAAGCTTATTTTTTTTCTCCTGCTGGACTCTGGAACTGAAAGCGTGACAGATCGAGCAAGAATCCTGCAGGTGAACAGCCCCTAAACAATAAACACAACTTGTGTGCCCGTCCATAAGGGGCATTTTCTGGCAACACGAGTCACATATTTTAAACCCGGAGTGTTTCAACTCTTTCGACATAGTAAACACTAGTGAGGAAAATTTTCACAGAGAAAAACAGAAAACTATCACTAACAGCCCTACAACAAGCAACAGAAAACAGCTAGCAATAAAAAAGGAGAACCTTATTATATTATGTCTTTTTTTTTTTATTGAAGAAGAAAGAGGGAGAGAGCCTCTAACTTAAACGGCAACTCCCCTGATAGGAGATCCTCTAATTTAAACAGCAATACCAGAAAAAAGGAGAGGAAAGGGAAGAACCATCAAATTTAAACGGGCTATAAGGGGAAAGCAAGGCCTGAAGAGAAAAAAAACAACGGCCAAAAACACCACAACAAGCAAAGAAAGGGGTCGTTAGACTAACGGGGGATGATACACATTCTAATGAATCAATATAACCACAAAATATTAGAAAAAGTAACAATGCCTTCTGTGTGGAGTCTGCATGTCCTCCCTGCAGTTGGGTGGGTGTTCAAAAGACATGCATAAATGGGCGTGCCTTCATTGAAGGCTGAACGTCGAGCTGGCACCTCGGCCTTCATCAAAATCTACAGCCAATCATTAGCGGACCGGAGTTCCGCTGTGGCGACCCCTAACCGGGAAAAGCCGAAAGACAAAAATAACTAGAAAAAATACACAGTGTGGAAAAGCACTCAGAAAACGTACCAATAAATAATAAAAGAGTGCTTGAGATGAAACTAAACCAAACGAGCTATATCCAAATTGTTTATTCAAATTCACACAAAGGAGCCGATGTAAGCATAAATTCACACAAAGCAGCCGATGTAAGCATAAATGCCTTTACACATTAGACTTGCGTTTTCGTCTCCATAGAAAGACTTCATCAGATGACCAGTATGAAATCAATTAATCATTTATATTAAGGTTAATTAATAATGGGCCAATGAATTTATGTAAAAAACATTTAAAAGGACCAATGACATTTAGAGTTCAAACAACATTGTAATGTTATTAAAATTTCTTTAAAAAACACTTTCAAATGTTATTGCAGTTTCTCTTAAAATAATAAAATGTTCATACATAAATTAGAAATAGATATATGCATATATAAATCATCAAAAAAATAAATTAGTTAAAAGTGAATTAAAAATATCACTATTCCTTTTATGTGGTTTTAGATAAAATGGGTTATCACAAGTCAACACTATCTACTCCATACTACCAGGATCAGTATGCACCCCCTTAGCGTAAAAGTCTGATTATTATATGCCTTTTGATTAAATTCTATATTACCAAACACTGGACGCTCCAAATTAATGATCCATATTTGAACATTCTGAGTTTTATGGCACTATGTATATAGTTGTTTTTATTTACTTTGATTATCAACCAGATTTGTTATCAACTTCTGGTTATTTTGGTTTTGTCTGTTGTTTTATATTAAAATGCAATAAAGATTGTTTGGGAAAAATCAAGGGAACTCTGCCATCTCCTGGCAAGAAATGTTATTACATCCCATACCATTCATACATTTTGCAGATCTTAATTTTAACAGTGGCAATATAGAGACATAATCGTTCAGCCCAGGGAAATTTCCTGCTTCAAGGGTAACTTGCCACCACAGTTCCCTGAATTCTATCCTCTCTTCCCATGGGCTTCCCCTAATATCATTTTTAATTTGTTCCAACACGAAGAAGGAAAATTCAGTTTTTTTACATAACTTTGTATGCTTAAACAAAGCACTAGTTTCTTTGCCTACTGCCATATCATAAATGTGTTCATAGATCCTTCTTTTTAACATTTTTTCGGTTTTCCAGACATAGAAGGATCTACAAACTAGGCAAATAGCCAAGTAAACTGTCCCTTTTGTTTCACAATTATAGTAGTCAGAACTATTAATCCACCTCTTCCGACTTTCTAAATAAACCTTATCTGTATTCATAATGTGCATACATTGGGAACAATGTCCACATTTGTATGTCTCAAACCTTCTTCTATTAGAATTAAGCTTATCATTCCTATTTTCCAAAATATTTTTTATACACCACTTTGAAGGGAAATTTGGAAATAATGTCCGGGTCAGCCCTACAACAAGTAACAGCAAACAGCTGGCAACAAAAAAGGAGAACCTTATTATATTATGTCTTTTTTTTTTTATTATTGAAGAAGAAAGAGGGGGAGAGCCTCTAACTTAAACGGCAACTCCCCTGATGGGAGATCCTCAAATTTAAACGGCAATCCCAGAAAAAAGGAGAGGAAAAGGAAGAACCCTCAAATTTAAATGGGATCTAAGGGGAAAGCAAGGCCTGAAGAGAAAAAAATGTTGGCCAAAAACACCACAACAAGCAAAGAAAGGGGTCGTTAGACTAACGGGGGATGATACACATTCTAACGAGTCAATATAACCACTAAATATTAGAAAGAGTAACAATAACTAGAAAAAAAACGCAAAGTACTTAGCCTGAGCCAGTAGTAGCAATCTCATGTTGGGATAAGGGATAGCCTTGAGCCAGTAAAAGCTCTCAAGCTATAGTAAATCGGATGAGTCAGAGCCGAGGATCGGCTCAAAACCCAACCAGCAAGACTAAAGGCGAGATGGGACAACATAATATCTAATAATATACATCAGACACAGTAAATCTCAAAAATTTCCTAACTTTGGTAGAAGTAGGAATATGATGATAAGCATCCTTGAGATCTAGAGTCACCATGAAACACACTGGTCTGGAAGCAATTCTAGAACCATCTGTAAGGAGAACATTTTGAATTTAGGAACTATCACTAAGGTATTTAGAAAGGGCAAATGTAGGATGAGTCTCCAGGAAGGCTCCTTTTTTGTTACCAAACAGATTCTGGAGTAAAATCCTTTATCTTTGTGTATTGCAGGACTGCTTCTACCATGTGATGGAGCTCTGGAGGAAACAGCTTTGGTCAGTTGAGTATGGGCGAATTCCCGTGAAAGGAGGAGTACTTTTTAAGCACTACTAAATGTATCCTCCCTGAATTGTTCTCAGAACTTATTTGTCTGGGGTTTCTTGCAGCTGGTCTATGGGGCTGAGAGAGGAGGGAAGGAGGAAGAGAAGAAAGAGCAAGGTGGGGTGCACTGTGACTCAGCATAGTCATTCCTTTGCAGGGGGTAACTCTTTTCTGGAAAGGAAACCCTCTTGTTAGGCTTCAAAGAATTATCCCCCATCCATTTCCTTTTGGATCTGTGACTTTTGATTGACTGGCATTTTTGTTTGTTCTGCCAGGAGGCAGAAGACTACTGGTTTGGGGAGAACTTGGGTACATGAAACATTCGAGATACTCCATGCATTAATTTGCCTCTATCATCCCAATGTTTGAGAATCTGTATGACAGAGACCCCAAACACCAATTCAGACCTTAAAGGTGCATTCAAAATTTCAGCGTTTAAATCATCAGAGATGTTCTGATTATGTAACCAAGCATACCATCTTAACACAACAGAAGAAGCAGCATTTCTCAGGACTGTATCTGTATATTCAAGCATACCTCTCAAAGCATGTTTCAAAACCAGAGTCAAATTAGAACCAATTTCATTCGTATGAGACTTTTCCTCTGTAAGTTGGGATGCTGCAAAATCAACCAAACTGTATACACACTTTAAAATAAATTTCCACATACAATCCTGATAAATTAACATTCTAAATGCTGGATTACTAGAAAGATAATTCCTTTATTCCTGAAAATCTAACCATTTCCCTCTTTATCAGGGAACATTGGGTTAGATGAAACCAAGGACTTTTTATTAAGCAGTCAAATGAGAAAAGAAAACTGTCTTATCTTATCTTCTCTGAGCCTTTTGGAATAGATATTGATGTCCTACATGTAACTTTAAAAACATCTTATAAGGACGGTAAGATGAAAGGTGGGGGTAGCCATAGAAATAGGAAACTGGTCCTCTATAAGGTTATATACCCTGCCTAGCTCTGGGGTAGTTTCTGAGTGCTCCCAAGCAAAAAATCACTAAATCTAGAAATCATATGAGGAAAAGTAAATGCTTATTTAGACTTAGGCTCAGGTTCACCTTCCAAAGAACCAGACTGACTGGACTCAGGATCAACTAGGAAATCATCATTGTACTCATCATTCTCTGCAAACAACAGAAAGGTCTCTTGCCAGACTAGCACTAGAGTCATTTATGGGAACATAACCATCAGAATTAGCTCTCTGCTGAACACTGTTAGCCAAGGAAACCAGATCAGCCTTATAAACAACTATAATCTGATTGTCAGCTGGATGATGAAGTATCTGTTTCTTTTGTCTTGTGAACTTCACTGCCAGATCAGTTATCTGAGGACAACAGTATTATATCTGGCAAGGATACTTCTACTCAAGAATACTCCTGCAACTAAAGGGTTTGCTTGTCCTATACATTTGCCAAGTACTAGAACAGCCATGAATTATATGTTTAACCCCCATTCCATACTGTCCAGCAAAGCTACAATAGACAGAGAAGTAAGTGGTCTGCAGACTGGGTTGCCTTGACAGAATCAGTAACTGTACGCTGATGTATATTTTTTATTTTGTTTCTTTTTAAGTGCAACTGGATTTGATGAGGTGGGGTAGGGGTTACCAGCGTTAGCAACCATTAAGTCAGGGGACAGAAGTCCAGCCAGAAAAAAAAATTAAACTGAAAGCACTGGATAATGTATCACAATAAGCACTTAAAATTGTTACTAATAAGTATGCCTCCACACAACTAAACTCTGCCAAACTGTCCTAGTATCACAAAAACAGTTTGAAATGTGTTCAGAATTATTTTAAAACTGTCAGAAGTTAATGAATTTCCAGTACACAAAATCCAAATTCCACAGTAAGCAAGCAATGTGCCAAACCACTGTTAAACTGCCATAAAATATAATTTAACAGCAATCTAAACATATTTTCTTGTTTATAAAAATAAAATCTCCACAGTGCACTCAAACTATTACATCCACAGTAAAATAACAATCCAATGTTAAAACCCCACAAAACAGAGACATACATATAGTAAATAACATGTAAATGCTAAAAAAAAATCTAAATTCTGCAATATTTTTGTGTCAAAAGATACAAATAAAGCAGAGTAAAAACAGTAAGAACAGGAAGATTAATTCCTGGTTCTGACTGCACAAGATAGCCCCCAGTGTCTAACAGTACACATACACAATGCACTTCTGGGAAAAATACTGAAAGTTACTTCAGCAATAATAATAATAATAAGCATTTGTCAAAGATAGAGGCCAAGTAAACCCTGCTAAAAGCAATAATTTCTATAGGAAATTATCATAAACACTGACATAAATAAAATAGGAAATATATATATATATATATATATATATACACACACACACACACACACACACACACACACACACACACACAGATTAAGTAAACATAAAATAGAAACAGAATTCTTCTTCTTCTTTCGGCTTTTCCCAGTTAGGGGTCACCACAGTGGATCACCTTGTCCGCTCATGATTGGCAGTGGAGTTTTACAGTGTCGAGTTGCCAGCCCGGCGCCCAACCTTCCACAGAAGGCGCACACACACACGCACTCACACCTAGGGCCAATTTAGAGTGTCCAATCCACCTGCAGCATGTCTTTGGAATGTGGGAGGAAACCGGAGCACCCGGAGGAAACCCACGCGACCACAGGGAGGACATGCAGACTCTGCACAGAAGGCACCCCAGCCAAGGATCAACCCGATGAACCTCTTGCTGTGAGATGACAATGCTAACCACTGCACCACCGTGGCCACCCAAAATAGAAACAGAATATTAACTCTAATAATAAAATAAGAGGATCCACAAATGGGGCTTATCTGAGCAGTGAGTTGGAAGAATCAGCACTGGATCATGTTCAGAGTTAAAGGACTTTCTTCTTTGGATAGCAGAAAAATACCGAATACTTACTTCCTTTGACAGCTGGTGGGTTCCCACTCAGGACATGCTCAGCCAATGAACTGCCACAGGAAGAGAGGGAGGGGAGTATGAGCTATTGAAAGCTGTCCAGTACTGGATTACCTTGGCAAAAAACTCAAAATGACACTGAGGCGGTGGGAATGATGAAGAGAGGGAGGGGAGTCTGAGCTATTGAAAGTTGTCCAGTACTGGACTACCTTGGCAAATAACCCAAAATACCACTGAGGCAGTGGGAATGATGAACATCCATGGTTATACCACCTGCATTTAACATAGATTATGATGCCATCATTGGTAATTAAGAATATAATTAAACTTAGTCTTTAATAAAGTAAAGCCATCTTTCCTAGACTTTGCCAGTGGAAGCTATGATAACAACATGGAAACACTATACTGTCCTCAGAAATGCAAAGCAATCTGCTAAAGATGCTATCGGTGACGTCTATATTATTAGTGATGTCTGCACTCACACCAGTGTAAGGCTTATTACCACACAAAAAAGTGAAAGTGTCTCAGTCTATAGGGATGTCACTGCCACTGCCATTTCTTAAACTTTCATTGCATGGAATTTACACAGGGAGATATTGTACCAATATGTTATGTTCCACTACTTTTATACTGACACTGAACTGCATCTTCCAAACAAGAAGCAGTGTCAATCTAAGCAAAGCTAATGGGCTTATTCACACTGATACTGGAATATCTGCACATAGTTCTTTCAGTTTTAGAGTGTTCTTGTTGTTCAAGAAATAATTACTATTTCTTAAATTATAAGAACTATCGTAGCTTGCAGGAGGTTTGCTAAGCTTGGAGGTTGGGAGGAATTTGATTTGAAAGCTAGGAGCTATAATGAGTGTTGCATTGTGGGAATGGTTTCAGGCAGTCCTGGAAAGCTTTATCTACAAAGTGGTCTTAATACCAAAATCAACATCAAAGAAAGTAGAAAAGGCAAATACGACAATCCAGTGACCGCAAAACAATTTAAAATCCTCTAGAACCTTGGCACACAATGCCTTCAATGGAGTAAAAAATTCTTAATAACACACACCTTATATACTTTAAGGTAACACTTGAACAATTATGCAATCAAACAATTAAATACTCAATTAGTCAATCATTATAATAAAACTTTCCAATTACAAGATGCATTGATTCCAGCAGGGGATAAAGTACCATACTTTAAAATAAAAAGAGATTCTTCATATAAAAGTTTTGTTTTAACATTAGAAAATCCTTTACATTTTTCTATTTTCTTAATATCTCTAATATGCTCCTGCAAGTGGAGCTTGAAAGTCCTCTTACTTTCCCCCACATAAAACATATTGAATGGACACTGTAAAACATAAACAACACATTCCATATTGCAACCAAAATTACCTAATACATCAAATTTGCAACCATTAATAATACTCAAAGGTCTGGACCACATATTTATATGAAATGCTTCTTCCACAAGGGTGTGTACCCTTTAAAATAGGCACTTTACATATATTCTGACATGGGGCTTTATATTTGCTGTGCACAAATATGTCTTTAATACTTCTTCCCCATTTAAATGAAAAAATATGGGTCTTACATAATTCAAAAAATTCTTTAAATTTAAAGAGATATTTCCAATTCTCTTTTACAATTTGTACCACCTTTTCACTCAATAAATCATACATTGTTACCATATACATCTTTTTCTCTTCTTCTATATTAGTAACAATGTTACTACAATTATATTTAATTCGCTTAACACTTTCCTTCTTCACCTTACATAATGAACTTTTTACTTCCTTCTCCTCGTATCTCCTAGAAATAAACATTTTTACTGTTTTATCATATTCCTCTTCCAAAATAATATCATTGTTACATAACCGTTTGACTCTCATAAATTCGTCAAATGGAGGAGATTTCATAAGATGTGGTGGATGTAAACTTGAGTCATGCAAAAAATAATTAATGTCTCCAAATTTTCTATGCACTTTTGTAATTATGCCTTCCCTAGTATTACCTACTAAACATACATCCTGAAAGACCACTTGTAAACCACAAGCTGAGGTCTCAAATTGCAAACCAAACCTATTGTTATTCAGTTCACTCATGAACACTCTCGCCTCTTCATGTCTGCTTGACAAATAAATATAAGGTCATCTATATATCTATAGTATTGGCAGACATGTTCATTAAAAAACTGACTCATATACATATTCATGCTAAAAAAAAACAACATGATATTAGCATACATTGGCGCAAACGAGGCACCCATTGTGGTGCCTCGTTTATGATGGTACTAAGTGACACTGAATTCAAAATAATTATTTTTCAAACTAAACTCCACTAATTCAGTAATATATATCACTACAGGTCTGTCACCCAGGGCGAACCTTAAAGCCTCATTCCCATAGTTATGCTCAATGCTGGTATATAGACTCTTAACATCTGTCACCAGCCAAAACATGTCTTCCTTCCATTGAATTGTTTTTATTTTATTCAAAAAATCAAAAGTATCTTTAATGTATGATACTTGTTTTTTTAACCAAATCCAATAAATAATTATGTAGAAAAATACCCATTTTGCTCAAAAAATACTGACATACTGATACTATGGGTCTTCCTGGAGAGTTATAAAAATGTTTATCTATCTTGAGAAGGCAGTAGAAGGTCGTCATCTTGCATCCTTCTACACTAAATTTTTTATTTACATCATCATCTGTGAAATATCCTAACCTATTTCCTTTTAATAACAACTCTTCATAATTTTGAATTGATTTTCTATCATTTTCAATGCAAGCTATACTATATGTATTAACATCATGTAAATGTTCATAACACATCCGCAGGTATTGATCATGATGTAGCATAACTAGCTTATTACCCATGTCAGTTAGTTTGAAAATTATCTCTTTTTTGCTACTTAATGTTTACAAGGCTTGCCACTCTAATTTTGTCCAATTATATTTTATCTGATAAAATATAATCTGATAGCATTGCAGGCTAAGAATATTAAAGCGCACCGACATTTCTCTGTTCATCCGCTTATCCAATTTTTTGTACATATGTTGCATTTCTGCGGATAAAGTTCCTGCCATACTGTGTCCAATAGAGGAGAATGGATTGGTATTTCTCCTCTTATTCTCTTCGCCAAAGAACTTTTCCCATGATTATATAAGATCTAACCCATGGGAAATCATCACTCGACCTGTAGATTGTGCTCCCATCTGGACTGTACACTGGTCGATGCTACATTGAGTGGAATTCAGTTGATCCTGCCTGAAAATCTTTGGCAGGTCCAATGCTGGATCACTGGACATCTAAGCAAATACCAAAAAACACCAAAGAAAGTAGAAAAGGCAAATACGACAATCCAGTGACCACAAAACAGTTTAATATCCTCTAGCACCTCAGCACAAAATGCCTTGAATGGAGTAAAAGAATCTTAATAAAACACACCTTATATACTTTGAGGAAACACTTGAACAATTACACAATCATGGAATCAAACAAATACTCAATTAGTCATTCATTATAATAAAACTTTCCAATTACAAGACATATTGATTCCAGCAGGGGTTAAAGTCCCATACTTTGAAATAAAAAGAGATTCTTTATATAAAAGTTTCTTTTTAACATCAGAAAATCCTTCACATTTTTCTGTTTTTTCTAAAATAGTACCCTGCAAACCTGTAGGGTCACCACTATGGTACTGTAGAAAGTGTTGTGCTAGAGGGCTTTCAGGTCTCTGGTTCTTAATATCTCTAATATGCTCCTGCAAGCGGAGCTTGAAAGCCGTCTTACTTTCTCCCACATAAAGCATATTGCATGGACACCCATAAAATATAAACAACACATTCCATATTGCAACAAAAATTACATAATACATACAATTTACAACCATTAATATTATTCAAAAGTCTGGACCACATATTTGCATGAAATACATTTTCCACAAGGGTGTGTACCTTTTAAAACAGGCACTTTACATATATTCTGACATGGAGATTTATATTTGCTGTGCACAAGTATGTCTCTAATACTTCTTCCCCTCTTAAATGAAAAAAATAGGGGTATTACATAACTCAGAAATTCTTTAAATTTAAAGAGATTTCCAATTCTCTTTAGCAATTTCCACCACCTTTTCACTCAATAAATCATACATTGTTACCATGTACATCTTTTTCTCTTCTTCTATATTAGTAACAATGTTACTACAGTTATATTTAATTTGCTTAACACTTTCCTTCTTCACCTTACATAGGAGCTTTTTACTTCCTTCTCCTCATGTCCCCTAGAAAAAACACATAAACACTACTTTTATACTGTCACTGAACTGCATCTTCCAAGCAAGAAGCACTGTCAATCTAAGTAAAGCTAATGGGCTTATTCACACTGATACTGGAATGTCTCTACAGAGTTCTTTCAGCTTTAGAGTGTTCTTGCTGTCCAAGAAATAATTATTATTTCTTAAATTATAAGTGCTGTCTTAGCTTGCAGGAGGTTTGCTTAAGGTTGGAGGTTGGGAGGAATTTGATTTGAAAGCTGGAGACTCTTTAGAAATGGAGGAAATTGATTTAGGAGTTACAAGTGTTGCATTGTGGGAATGGTTTCAGGCAGTCCTGGAAAGCTTTATCTACAAAGTGGTCCTAATGTCTGCAGCATCAGTCCAAAAACTTTACTAAAAACATACTTCTTATCAGATCATGTACTGGTGTTCAACTGATAATACTAATCTCTTTATTTCTAATTTAGGCAAAGTTCTGTTCTGTACACTTTAGTTTCAAGACCAATGTAGTACTCTACAGTGAATAGATTTTTGGGCAGTGTGTTAATTCTACTTTTATTTTATCAAACAGGAAAACTTCCACTAACCTGTTCAACACTGAGCTCATACTTGGGAAGATGAACAACTGCATCTCTTATTTGGTTCCCAAATGGTGGATGTCTGTTGACAATCTGTAAAAAATTCAACAAATTACTGACAGAACTGTAGGTATACTTTTTATTTAGTCATCAGCTAAAGGTTTTTTTGAGAAGCAAAAATGATTTATGTAAGATGTACTGCAGACAAATACATATATACATATTCTTAAGAAGGATAACAGTGCTGAAATTTGCAACTCCTATTTACTTGATGTATTTAAATGCAGCAGAACAGAGTAAATTTCAGGATTTTTTTTTATTTCGGAATGATTCTCATAGGAAAATGCTGCAAAAATGTGTTAATACAAAATAAAATTATATTCTCACTGTAATTGCTAACACTGTGGATGCTTTCTCTGCAGACAATGCTAGAAGGAAGGTTTAGTTGCATGTTTTAGATGGTGGAGGCCTACATAACCTATAACACAACAGAGCAATTGGATATTGCATTAAAAAGCAAAACTCATATATTGACATCAGACCTCAAGTACCGTCTCATTTTTTGTGTGTATAAAGGTTGCAGTACAGCTCGTCTTTATTTGAAGAATTCAAAAAAAAAAAAAAAGAAAAAAAAAAGTAAACATGATATATAGTGAAGACATTGGTGATGTAAAATCTGGAGAAATCTGCAGGGTACTGCAGCCCATAGTTCGCAAAAACAGAAAACCATTCTGACCTATTCTGCCATTAGTAAGTTATGGTGTACTGCTAAATAATGTTAAATGTGTACCATGTTCCAAATTATAGTATTAAAAGAATTACCAACTGTGAAAAGAGTGCATTTTGAAAATATTTAACAACTGTTGTAGTAGTGTGAATGCACGCAGAAATGGATCCAGCACTAGGTGACATAGGCAGTCACTTAGGGCTCCGTGGCTTGGGGGGGCACTGGCCAGAAGACTTGAATGCTAACGTTTTAATTAACAATATTAACAAAAAAAGTCTTAACACTTCGGTGGCAGTGTCTTCTCCATTAAGAAGGACCATGTGTGTGCGTTGCATGTATGCATGCTCGCCAACTCAGATGTACACACATTCCACTTTAAACTTTAAACATTAAACTAGCTATTCCATTGACAGAGAAAGTAAGTGTGTGTGTGTGTGTGTGTGTGTGTGTGTGTGTGTGTGTGTGTGTGTGTGTGTGTGTGTGCTTTAAACAAGTTGTTCCATTTGTTTCTGTAAGAGAGCGAAAGTGCGTGTATGTGTGTGTGCGTGTGTGTGTGTGTGTGTGTGTGTGTGTGTGTGTGTGTGTGTGTGTGTGTGTGTAATTTAAACTAGCCATTATGTTCATATGAGAGATAAAGTGTGTGTGTGTGTGTGTGTGTGTGTGTGTGTGTGTGTGTGTGTGTGTGTGTGTGTGTGTAATTTAAACTAGCCATTATGTTCATATGAGAGATAAACTGTGTGTGAGTGTGTGTGTGTGTGTTTGTGTGTGTTTAACATACCTCTCATCTGTCCAGATTAACCTCATAGTTTTCATCTCTTTCTCATAAAATGTGTGGTTTTCTGGCAAATCATAGAGGATTGAAGTAGTAAATAATAACATATATGGGTTTCAGACATCATAGCTTTCAGAAAATGCATCTTAACACAAATCACAATATTCTAGCAATCTACTAAGTTAAACAGAGCAATATTTAAAATCTGTCCTTATTTTTGAGCCATTGTATCCCTATTAGTTCATGCTTTGTCCAGCTTTCTTGGACTAAGTGGTTGAGAGGTATGTGTACCTCTCAACTTTCTAGATTTTCTCAGAATGGCCAGATTGTTGTGTCATATCTTTGGCCTATTCCTCATAAAATTTGTGGTTTTCTGGCAAATCAACGAGGATTGAAATAACTAAATAATGTCATATATTTGAGATTCAGATATCATTTCCTTCAGAAAATGCATGCTAAGACAACTGGTGTTATTCTAGCAACTTTCTAAGTCAATAAGAGATAAGAGCAGTAATTGCAATATATCCCTATTTTTGGCACTTTATCCCACCATTATGTTAGGCTTTCTTGTGCTAAGAGGTTGACAGGTATGGAGGTATGGTATCTGATGCCATGCAGTGGAGCAGGTTAGTCAAGTAACTTGATTAGGCTTGACCTTGTAACTGTTACAGGAGACAAGATCCTGAATCCTCTACACCAATTACCAGACTGCTGAAGGAATTGTGAGCTTCAGTGGATACAAGAGCCTGATTTCACTACACCAACTACCACACTACTGACGGAATTGTGAGTTTGAGTTTCAGTACATTTTCTGGGAATTATGAGTTTCAGTGCATTTTCAAAGGATTATGAGTTTCAGTGCATTTTCATGGAATTGCGAGTTTCAAGGGAAGAGAAGTTTACTGCTGCTCATGCTAAGTCTGTTTTTAATGTGCAGCTGTTTTGTTTAGCAAATGGCAGCCACTGTTTGTACTGTAGAATTTGAAAGAAGTGTTAATAGCATAATTGCTTTTGGTGTATAAGGCATTGGATTCTACTCCTGCCATGGAGACCGAGTCCTGATATTGCAGCACCCTTCTGATTGCTGATTATTTGGTGCATTTTTAAGGGGGGATATGGGTTCTGCAGGTCCTGTGTGTGCCCTCCTTTGTATGAGATGCCCAGTAGCTATGAACTTGTTGTCAGTTTGTCAGTCATTCTCTACTGCAGTATTGCGAGCTTACCAAATTGTTTTCATTGTAAGATAGGCAATTCATATGAAGATGAAATACTGAAATGCAAAGCTGTTTTCCAGTAGCAACCTCTTCATTAGTTACAGATCTCTTTAGCGTGAAATTATTTGGATGACTTTTATTTCTGCAGAGATTGTGCTTATTGACTGATATTGTTGAATTGCAATGACAGAAGTTTGAATGGCCTTTTATGGGTGACATTTTCTGAAAAAGAAGTTATGTCTTACCATAACGTTCCATCTGTGTTGTTGATCTTCATTCATTCATTCATTACTGATGGGTTATCGGTTCTGTGCTCGGAACCGAGTCAGCTAAATATCAAGCTCGCATCAGCCAAAAACTCTCGAGCCAAGGTCCTACCCAGAATACTCTACTCCCTGTTACCTGAGATCGAGTTTGCAAGTTGATAGACAAAAGTAGAGTCTACCTCTGGTCATAACAGACCTACAATAAAGGAGTGTATGAGATCAACCAGGAACCTCCGGAGGGGGACGGAGGGTGGGAAGTAATGAATGAAAGACGATCAGCAACACAGATGGAACATTATGGTAAGACATAACTTCTTTATCTGACGATGTTAATCTTCGTTCATTCCTTACTGATGGGACAGAGTCCCCAGCTATCTGTATCCCTGGGTGGCCCTCATGGAAGGACATTCCTGAGCACCATAGAGCTAGAAGAAGCTCTACCTCTGGAGGCCAAGTCCAATTTGTAATGAAGAATAAAGGGTACTTGCGTATTATCGCAACCACTTTTTTGCGCTAATACCGCTCGCTTTCCTGGTGTGTCGATTTAACTATAAGTATATACAGAATCACATTGACAACATTAACTTTATTAAAAAGCATTGTTTAGGTAGGAAAGACGGTATGACATGTGAGGAATGACTGCTTGTTTCAAGCTATGCCATTTCCCCGACATCATGTCACTGGAGATACATTTCCCACAGCAGTTTTGTGTAACACGCATTCCATATCTCAAGCCGCGAGCCCCGCTTAATGTAACAGACTCACACGCTGACAGTTGTCCACTTGTCTACTACTTCTTGACAGCTACACAAAAAAAAAAACAAAAAAAAACAAACGAAAAGAAGCTGTCAAGCTTTGTTGTTGCAGCATACAGTTTCTAATAAAGGTGATGGCAGGGAATGCGGTGACAAGCCTTGATATCCTTTTATTCCTTACTGGTACCATTGTCAGTCAGCGCTGACATGCGAGTACATTCCGACGGCTCATCAGTGCATTAGCGATCAAGAAGCGGCGAGCGCAAAAAAACAGCATAAGTACAGCAAAACCATGATCTGCACCATTTTCCATGATACCCCTGCCTAAAACAACCTTTCAGCGTGAAGGAAAACACACTTCTTGACATAACGGCAGCATCACCATCTACATCTGCGCACGGAGAAGCAAGCGGTCGTTCCGCGAAAAAGTGGTTGCGATAATATGTAAGTACCGAATAAAGGTATGAGGTTTGGCCCAAGTTGCAGCTAGCAAATATCATTGAGGAAAGCCTTAGCATGAAAAGGTGCTGAAGTTGCCATAGACCTTTCAGAATGTGCTTTCACTCTGTGAGGCAAGGTGACATTGTTTTTGTTGTAGATAAAGGTAATACAATTTCTCAACAATGAAGCCAATGTAACTTTTGATACAGGATGACATTGTCTAGGTCCAGAAAAAGCCAGAAACAGTTGGTCTGATTTACGGGTAGATTTTGTTCTGTCCAGATAAAATTGTATTTGCCTATGAACATCCAAGGAGTGCAGGCAATACTCTCCCTTGTTAGAGTGGTTAGGAAAGAACACTGGAAGGTCAATAGATTGGTTGACAGACCGCTCTGACACCACTTTTGGTAAAAAGGAAGAATTAGTTGTCAGTGATACCCTATCCGTATGGAAGATAAGATAGGGAGGTTTGATGCAAAAGGCTTGAAGTTCTGATACCCTATCCTTATGGAAGATAAGATAGGGAGGTTTGATGCATAAGGCTTGAAGTTCTGACAAGCATCTGGCCAATGTGACTGCAATCAGAAACAAAGTTTTCCAAGAGAGATATTTTACATCACATGAAGATGCAGGTTCAAAGGGGGGAGCTTTTAGAGCTTGCAGAACCAATGCCAAATCCCAAGGTTGTATCGGTTCTCTAAAAGGAGGTTTTAAGTGGATAACCCCCTTCAAGAAAGTTTTACAGAGTCTATGTGACATAAGCAAAGAATCCTGAAAACCAATGTGGAAATATGAAATGGCAGTTAAATGCACACTAATAGTAGAGGCAGACACCCCAGAGTGGAAAAGATGTGATAAGTAATCCAAAACCACCGAAACTGGGGCTGACAAGGGATCTAATTGTTTATTTGCTGCCCATAGAGAAAACCTTTTCCATTTATTGAGATAGATTAGTCTGGTGGATGATTTATGAGATGCAATAAGAATATTTCGCACAGGGGACAAGAGGTTTTCCTGCCTGGCAATCATTGGAAGTGGAGAAACCAGGCTGTCAGTTTCAGGGTTGTTAGACTGGGGTGAGTCAGAACCTGCAGATGGGAGATCAACGCTGGGGATGGATTGAGGGTCCACGGTTGATCTAGCAGGTGAGGCCAGAGGAAAGGCTTGTTGAGGCCAATATGGAGCAATGAGGATCACTTTGCTTTTCAATTGTCATGCTTTCTTCAGAAATTGGGAGATGAGGGGAAGAGGAGGATAAGCATAAAGTAGACCCGAGGGCCAAATGTGGATTAGAGTGCCTCTCAGTGACTGTCCCCAAGAGGGGATCAGGGCAAAATAGTTGCTGCATTTGTAGTTGGTTGGGAAGGAGAATAGGTCGCAGCAAGGCTGGCCCCAGTGGTTGAAAATTCTTGCCGCTATCATAGGGTTGAGGGACCACTTGTGAGGTTGTAGAATGCACCCGCTCAATTTGTCCGCTATCACATTGGAGCTCCTGGGAATGTGCGTTGCAATTAGAAAGCAGTTGGAAGCTATCACCCATTGCCATATTCTCAAGGCCTCTCGGCATAACCGGTAAGATCAGGTGCTCCCTTGCTTGTTGATGTACCAGACCACTGACATGTTGCCTGACTGGATCGCAACAGTCCCTGATGGAAGGCTGGAATGAAATGCTTGGAACACTAGTAGCACCGCCCTCAGTTCCATGACACTGATATGCAAAAGAGGCTTTGTCTCCAACCAGGTGCCTTGGACTGAGTTTCCCTGACATACCCTCCCACCCCATCAGGGAGGTGTCTGTGGTCACCGTGGCTTTCAGTTGATGGGGACTGAAGGGGCGAGACCATTGTTGGGGATTTTGAGATGTCACCAGAGTAAATCTTGCTTGCATCTCTGAGTTACACTTATCTGAAAAGACAAAGGATGTTGTAGAGGGTACCACTGAGTGAGAAGTAACCACTGAGGGAGCCTCATGTGGAATCTGGCTAGAGGAACAATGGTGATAGAGGCTGACATTGACCCCAAGAGCTGGAGTATAGACCGAGCAGGAGATTTGGTTGAACCTGTTGCCTTATTCTTTGAAGCATGTGGTCCTGAAGAGATGCTGTGCAATTTCTCGTGTCCAACAGTACCCCTATGAATTCCAAAGTCTGAGCTGAGGGTTGTGTTGGACTTCTCCCAGTTTATAATGATTCCAAGGCATTGTGCTGTGAGGAGAGTGTAGTGCAGGGCTTCTTCCAGTAATTGCTTGGTAGGGGCGGTGAGGAGCCAGTCATCTAGATATGGAAACGCCTGGAATTCTTGAAGTCGCAAGTGAGCGATAACCACTGCCATGTATTTGGTGAACACACTGGGGGCTGTAGCAAGACCGAAATTGGTAGTGACTGGCTACTATGCAGAAGCGGAGGTATCTTCTTGAGAGTTTGTCCATTTTTGTCTGGTAATACGCATCTTGAAGATCTACAGAGCACATCCAATCATCTTCTCCAGGAGAGGAAGAACAGACTAAACCGTGACCATCCGGAATTTCTCTGTTTTTACAAATTTGTTCAGTGTGCGCGGAGATCCAGAATTGGTCTCCAGTCCCCTGTCTTCTTTGGCACTAAAAAGAACCTTGAGTAAAAACCCAGTCCTATCTGGTCTGGGGGGACCGTCTGGATGACTCTTTTTTGTAGCAGCTTTTGGATTCTGTGTGCTGCTGCTTCCCTTTGACTCGGTGGAACGTCGGGTAATACTCTAGATAAGATTGGACAAAGATGGAAGGGGATGCAATAGCCTCTGGATATTATCTGTTGTACCCAAGAGTCAGTGGTTATATTTCACCAGGTGGCGGGGTACAAGGAAAAATGACCCCCGACTGCTTCCAGAGGTGAGCAGTAGGGCAACGCTTCAGGAGCGCTGATAGGGTTGGCCAGAGAAAGAATCTCTGGAACCCCGGTTTTGCAGACCTCCTCTGCCCCGTAAGGGGCATCTTCCATTGGAGTTTCCCCCTCTGCCTCTAGGGAAGAACTAGGCACGTGCATCACAGAAAGAGCCCTGCGATTTCTTGTGTCACATCTTCCCGCTCCTCTGATTTCTGGAGTAGAATCATTGAGGAGTGGAGTGTCTGACACCAACGGCAGATAGGGTCTTGCCAGCTTCTTTGCACCTTGCCAGCGTATCTTTCACTTTAGGACCAAACAAAGAAGTGGCCTCGATGGGGCATTCACGAAGGAAGCCTTAAAGGAGTCCACAAAGTCACAAAGGTGCATCCAGGCATGTCATCTGGTGACTATACCCACGCCTGCCACTCTAGCCGCTCCTTCCATTGCGTGAGAAATAAGACACATGGAAGAAGCGGAAATGGACTCTAGGGTGGCTATTTGAGAAGCCACGTTGTCAAGGACCTCGTCAGAAACAGCTCCTGACAAGGTTTCAGAGAGTTGGTTGATAAGATCCCTCTGAAGCCTGGTACAGTGTGCCAAATAGTTCAAAGACCTTACGGCGAAGGTCGATGAAGCAAACACATGCTTCCCTTGTCTGTCTATCGCCTGGGACTCCTCGTTGGGTGGATGGACAGTTTGGCTCTCTTTTGCCAAATCCTTCTTAGTTGCAGCTGCCACCACCACGGCATCTACTGGAAGACCTCGTGACCAATGGGGATGCTCAGCTGGGGGTGATAAGATTTTATCAAGCCTCCATGATATAGCTTCCAGGGTGTCAGGAGCCTTCCATGCGCACTGGAAGATAAGCTGGACGAGCTCATCGGCCGGTGGGGTACCACAGGAGGTAGGGGGCTGAGCACAAAAGGTCTGCAGGAATACAGATTCCTCAAAGGAAGGATTAGAGGACTTCCAGTCACCCCTCTGTCTAAGGATCTCAAGGATGTCGCCAAAGGACACCTCATCAGGGGGTGACCGTGGGGACCCTTCCCCGTCATCAAAGTATGCATCTTCAGTCAACGACTCCTCAGTGGAGTCCATGTGCTTCCACTTGCACAATGCTTTGCAGGGTACTTCCTCAATAGGAGGTTCTGGGGAAGACTGCAAAGAGGGGGCTCCTGAGGAGGAGAAACCTAAGGCCCTCATGCCCGGTGTCCGGTGATTGCGGCTTGTGAGAGTTGCGGCACAGAGGGGGGAGAGGACTCCAACATGTGAGGCTTGCCAGCAGAGGCAAGCGCCCTGTCTATGGCCTGGAAGGCCGGCCTGCCCAAGGAGGGATGGGAGCCCGGAACCAAGCAGAATAACCTCAGAACTGGTGTCACACCCAGCCCCAACGAGCCGATCCCCAGACCAGGAGTCTCAAGAGGACTGTGAAGCGTGAGAGAGGGAGGATTCCTGGAGGGTGCCATAGAAAAAATTGGCGTGGAACCAATAATGCCCTCCCCCACATCACAGCCACTAGCCTGAGAAGAGCCCGATTCCCAGTGCACTGAGGGCCACAAGGATGACTCTGGTTCCAAAGTGAAATCCACTATTGGAGTCAGAGGAAGGGAAGCTGCTGTCAGAGTAATGGGCTTTGATACTTGGGTAGAAATCGAAGGAGGAGTGTATGTTGGAGTTTGAGGAGATATATGTTCACCTGGAAGAGGGAACATGGACTTCGATGGGTGAGAGAGACCTCTGGCCACAAGCAACTAGTCAACAAGCCGCAACACATCTTGCTCAGACAGGCTCCTGGTCAACCTCATAGAGAAACCTGAGGGCGATTCTGGCCTTTCTAGAAAAGGACTATATTGGCTACCAATGAATGGATCCAAGGAAGGAGAGTACTTGGTCCTTGCTAATTCAAGAGGTGCAGAACCCGGAACCAAGGACATCTGCACCGAAGAAAATGGTGTGGAAGTAGTCTGTGCCAATGACGTCAGAGCCATAGATGTTGCAGGTGTCAGCATCGTAAAAGCAAGTGTCTCCACCGATGGGTATGGTGCCGTCGAGGAAATTGTCTGCACCGGTAACAATGACGGTGCCGAAAAGGACTGCACCGAAGAACATGTCGGTGCCGAAAGTGTCTGCACCATGGAGGACAGTAATGTCATAATCAGAGCCAAAGGGGATTGTACCAACGGTGCCGAAGGGGGCTGTACCTGCATGGACGGTGCCGTTAAGGGCTGTGAAGGAACTGTCAGAGACATAATTGTCTGCACCGGGAACTCTGGTGCCAGTGTCAATAAGAAGGACATGGCTGGAGCAAGAATCAGCTGGGGTGGTGCCGAGCATGGAACCGGCAGGGTCACAGGTGGCAACGGTGAAGTAGTAGTCAATTTCACCTTCTTATGAGTCGACTCCCTATGATCTCCAGAGAGAGATGAAGGGAGTGACCTTGATGAGGAAGAGGAAGAATGCCTCTTACGGGCTTTAACAGGAGGGGGTGAGCCCTCCGACCCAGAAATAGCCTCACCGAAAGGAGATTTGAGAAGACCTTTCAAGATTAATTTGTTCTTTCTCTCGTTAAGAGTCCTGGTCGAAAATTTTCTACAAATCTCACAAGGGGGATCTACAGTAAGGTGGGAGACATAGGTTCATATGTTCATACTAGGCTATCTGCCCTAGGGCAGCATATGGTATCTGTTTGAGCCCTTTGATCCTCTTGGTGAGATACTTTTGGGGTCTTTCCAGTTGCTGCAGGTGTCTGGTAAGGTACATCCCAAAAGGGGCATTGTACTCAATTATGGGCCTGATGAGGGATGAGTAAAGAGGCATGATGACCTCCCCTGATCTAGATGTGAATCCCTTCATGATTAGGTGGGTTATATAAAATGTTTTTCTAACCACTTTGGCCACGTGGTTGTCAAATGAGAGATTGCTATCAACTTGGGTCCCCAGGTCCCTAATTACTTCTTCTGTATTTAATGGATTACCACCTATGTGGTAATTTGTGGCACTTTGTTTTGCCAAAGGGATGACTATACACTTTTTGGCATTTAGCTTGAGGCCATGGCTCTGGCACCAGTTGTCTGTTTCTATGAGGCCCTTTTGGAGGATGCTTGTGTCAGCTGGAGAGTCGATTATGGCACCCAGTTTGCAGTCATCTGCGAACTTGGTCAGCCACAGTCCTTCCGTGTTGGCCTGTACCTCAGAGAAATATATACCGAACAAGAGAGGTCCCAGGACTGAGCCTTGTGGGACGCCACTTGTAACTGGTTTGGAGTCTGACATGGCTCCAGCAATTCTAACCATGTGGGTTCTGTCCTTGAGCCAGTTTGCAACCCATCTAGTGACATAGGGGTTTATATTTAAGCTGGTGAGCTTATCTATAATGCCCGAGTGGGGTATTGTATCGAAGGCTTTGCGAGGTCCAGGTAGGCTGTGTGGACCACCTTCCCCTCGTCAATGGCCTTGGTGACTGTTTCAAAGAAATTGACCAGGTTTAAGAGGCAGGATCTGCCCTTAACAAAGCCGAACTGGGTAGGATCCAGTGTCTGTAAGTCCCCAATATCTTTATTTATGAGGTCCATGATGATCCTTTCCATAGCTTTGCAGACCAAGCTAGTCAGGCTTATGGGGTGATAGTTTCCAGGATCCGTTGAGGCACCACCTTTGTGGAGAGGGACCACTGTTGCTGTACGCCACTCTTTGGGTACATATCCTGTAGTAAGGCTGAGATTGAACAGTAGTTTTATGTTTGGGTTTAGCTCTTCTTGGAGTTCATGTAGGACGCAGCCCAGGACACTGTCTGGTTCCATTGATGCTGTGTTTTTTACTTTGGAGAGGGCGGCTCTTACCTGAGCATCTGAGATCTCAGGGGGGCAACACTCTGCTGGGATAGATATTTGCCCTTTTGGTGGGGGGGGGGAGAAGTTTGTGCTGAACCTGTCAGCTAGGATGTTGGCAATGTCTGTGGGTTCAGTGTATTTTTTGTCATTTTGGACTAATTCTGAGCATATCTGGGAATTCCCACCCAGGTTCCTAACATAACTAAAGAAAGCCTTGTGATTATCCTTAGTGTCCTGTGCAATTTTTCTCTCAAAGCTGGCCTTAGACGATTTTATGAGTGCCCGTAGTTTTTTGCTAATACTGATCAGAGATGCCTTCTCTTTTTGGGATTTTGCTCTATCATGTAGTAGCTTCCTCCTTCGGTTGTATAGTTTGTTTATGGCTGGGGTCCACCAGACATGAAGTCTGCCTTTGGAGGATTGGGTCTTGGTTTTATTTGGGATTGCATGATCCATGCATTCCTGAAGGTGTTCATAGAATGCGTTTATAAAGGATTCTGCGGTCTGGGCCGTATTTTCCACAGGCCCGGGGGCTTTGAAGGATTCCACCTTGGTTTGAGGAGTGTGAAATTTGCTTTAGAGAAGTTTTTCACTGTGGTTTTCTGGGCAGGGGGTGGAGTCGGGATGTGAATATCCAGTGAGATTAGTTTATGGTCTGATCTTACCAGTGAGGGATACACTTCTGGTCTGGAGCATAGAGTCCCCATGTTGGTGATGATCAGGTCCAGTATGTTTTCCCCTCTTGTGGGAGTGGTAACAAGTTGTTCCATAGCATTTGAGTTTATAAATTCTAGGAATCTTTGGGCTAGGGTGTTGGAGCTAGAGTAATGCTCCCAGTCTATGTTTGGGTAGCTGAAGTCACCCAATATAATGGTGTTTGGAGAGACCTTCATATTTTCCAGTGTTCTCAGGAAGGCCGAGTGGGGTTCCTGGGTTTGGGAGGGTGGTCTGTAGCAGGCTATAAACTGGAAGGCAGTTTAACCCACTGTTTGTTGCACATGGATAGTCTCTGATGCTTCGTGCTGTACCACCAACCTGGAGGTGTGGGTATCTTTGACGAATATTGATACTCCCCCTCCTTTTGTGGTTCGGTCCAAGTTTTGGGGCCGAAAAGCATGGTATGAGGTATAACCTGGTAATGCTGGGGTGCTCTCGGGAGCCTTGAACCAGGTTTCTGTTACTGCACAGATATCGATGTTCTCCATGCTAAGGAGAGTTTCGAAAAGCGTGCATCTTGAGGTTTAGACTTCTGGCTGAGTAGCATTACTCTTAGTTTCTTATCCCTTGTGATACCTATGGAGGTGGGTTTGTCTTTTGAGCCTTGCCTAAAAAAGGCACTATGGGGGTAGCAAGAGCCTTTGCCAATATCCAAGCCCAGGGTGACAGGTGCAAGCTGTCCCTAGCGAAGAATCGTGGCTTGTCGAGCATGTCATCCCAGGCTGACAGGCATTGGATCCCCTTTGAATGACACCAATACTTAAGCCAATTGTTGAAATTGATCATCTTGTCTTCATATTGTGGCATCATTCTTGGTGAGGATAAGATACTACTCAAGGTCAGGGTCATACCGGCCTGGGCTACATGCTCAGAGAGCTCCTCTATGTCTCTTTTCATGTAGTCCAGGGAGGTACGTCTCAGGTCATTCACACCAGCATGGACAATGACTGAGTCATATTTGTACTTGCCTTGGAGTGACCTGAGTGCTTATGTTATGTGGTGGATCCTAGCGCCCGACAGGCAGCTCACCGTGACCTTCTCCTTGTTCAGCCTGGTGAGCGGGACGTCAGTGTGCCTGACGATAGAGTCACCTATTACAAGTGTATCAGGTGTGTTCGAACAATAGACACATAAGTCATGGCCATCGGAAAGCGGTAACTTATGGCCGCAGTCCTTACACTGCTTAAAACCAATCCTATTTTTCTTATCCGACATAATGATGTGGAGAAGAAGAACAGTACCAAAAAGAAGAGGAAAGGTTACCCAAAAGGGTAAGGAGAGAAGGATGAAGGATTACCAACGATGGTAATGAAGAATTACCTCAAAAGTAAGAAAAGGGTAATAAATAGAAATAGACTAAAGGGAGAGAGTTTTAAGGATACAATAGGGTAGGAGAATAATACCTGAAACTGTTTGAAAAACTTTAAAGTAGAAACAATATATAAAACTTTCAAAAAATTAGACACTTAGCTGAAGAGAGTGGCTTGACACGGCTGTACAGCAGGGAGTATAATTTAATACAATCAGGAAGGTAAATCAAAGAACACATACAAGTATCCATGACCTTAAAAATGTGTGCAAGGAACTGATGGTTTGAAAATAGCCCAAAGGTAAATTTAATCCTCCACTGGCAAAATGTATTTTCTTTGAATGTGGATTTTAATGCCGTTTCAATTAATGTAAGTTTCAAGGGCAGAGGTTTACTGCTCATGCTAAGTCTGTTTTCATTGTGAGACTGTATTGTTTGTTTAGCAAATGGCTGTCAGTTTTTGTGCTATTTTATTTCAATATCTGTAATCATTGGGCGGCACAGTGGTGCAGCGGTTAACGTTGTCGCCTCACAGCAAGAGGTTCTCCGGTTCGATTCTCGGCTGGGGTTCCTTCTGTGTGGAGTTTGCATGTTCTCCCTGTGTTCGCGTGGGTTTCCTCCGGGTACTCCGGTTTCCTCCCACATTCCAAAGACATGCATTTGGAGCATTTCTCCCCGGGCCTCTGCTGAAAACAGGATCTGTGGAACCTAGTCGGACATTCCCGGTCAACAAATGTTAAATAAATAAATAAAATAAAATTATAGAAGTAAATAAGAAAACAGTATGCACACTGACAGGTTTGAACAGTGTTTATGGTAACTGGGGAGAAATAGCCAAGTAAAGGAACACTGGAATGGCTTGGCAGGGGGCTGCTTTGGGCACCCCCCCCAATCTATTACACTACCTAGGGTCCCATTTGACTGACCATGATATGGCTCTGAATGCACACAGGAACTTGCAGCTTAATGCAATTAAGTCTAGGGACAGCAGTGCAAAAGCAGTTCATACATACTGACAAAAGGTACTTTACTGCAAGAGGCTGCCTGTCCTCTCTCAATAGGAAGTGAAGAAAATGTTAATTATGTTACCCTAGACTTTCATACAAGTATCTGAAGGGCTTTTATGCAATACACAATATAATCCACTAGATGATGCTCTTAGCAAGTCTGAATGGAAAAAAACAACTTTGAAGGGGGAAGAAGAACCCTCCCCATAGCTGGCTCTTTCCTACTAATAAGAAAGAAAATAGAACAGAAAAATTAAGAAGTTATATACTTAACATAATGTTCCATGTGAGTTGTTTATCTCGCCTTCATTCTCACTGATGGGTTTGGAGCTGAGCGGCCAAATGCTATAGCTTGAGGTCTTCAAACAGCTTGTGGCCTACTTCCTATCCCATGATGCAATACTGCTTCCCTCAGATCTTGTTTACCCAATCATACTGATAACAAAAGACTATAGGCATTGAAATAAGAATACCATAGACAAGGACAGAATATCACTAAGACTTGTTGGATCTTCCCGGCCCTCAAGACTTTAAAGGAAGGGGGTTGGTGGGTGGGACGTAAGAATGAAGGCGAGATGAGCACTCACATGGATCATTATGGTAAGTACATAACTTCTTAATGTGAAGTTGTTCCTTCTTAATATGAAGTTGTTCTGTCTCGTCTTCATTCTCACTGATGGGTAAGTGTCCCAAGCACCATCTCCTTGGGTGGCTCATGGGAGTATATTCCTCAGAACCATAGAACCAAACGAGGCCCTGTCCCTGAAGGCCTTATACAATTTGTAATGAGTGATAAAGGTATGAGGTGAGGACCATGTGGCTGCTGCACAAATAGTATCTATAGGCAACTGTGCCATAAAGGCTGAAGATGTGGAAATTGCCCTGGTTGAGTGAGCCTTGACTTTATGATTCAATGTCATCTGCGAAGAGCTGTATGTGAAAGAAATACAGTCTGACAACCATTTTGATAATGTGTTTTTTACCACCGGAGTACCCTTCTTTGAATCTGAAAAGGAGACAAAAAGTTGATCTGATTTTCTGAAGTCCTTAGTCCTGTCTAAATAGAAATGAAGTTGCCTATGGACGTCGAATTTGTGCAACGTGTTCCATTCTGTTTGTATATTTGGGAAGAAACATAGGTAATTCTATAGTCTGGTTGAGATTTGCATCAGAACAAACCTTAGGTAGGAATGAAGGATTTGTTCTCAGTGTTACTCTATCATTATGAAAAATCAAGTATGTGGCTTTGATGGACAAGGCATGTAGTTCCGAAATTCTTTGAGTGGAAGTAATAGCTACTACGAAAACGGACTTCCATGATAGGTATTTTAAATCACAGGATGCTGCAGGTTCAAAGGGGGGGGGGGGTAAAATGATCCATAAGAGCACAAAATTAAGATTCCATGGAGCAGATGGGGTTGTAATAGGTGGTCTCAAGTGAATAGTACCCTTAAGAAATGCTTTAGAAAGTCTATGTGACATGACGTGAGTCTGTTGATCACCAATATGAAAATTAGAGATTGCTGCCAATTGAACTTTAGGGGTTGCCGCAGCCGCTCATTCATGAAACAGTTTAGTCAGAAACTCTAGAATGGAAGAAATATAAGACATATATGGATCAGCATTATTATTTGATGCCCATATAGAAAATCTTTTCCACTTGCTAAGGTATAGTTTCCTAGTAGAAGACTTATGAGAAGAAATTAGGATGTTTTGTGCTGCAAGTGATAACTTGTAGAACCTGGCTATTTGTGGAACTGGTATGTAGGTAACTTAGGGTAGGAATTGATGGATGAAGAACCCCTGATGAATGTATTTGAAGATCTGGAACTGGGTCCAGGATCCATGGTTCTTCCAGTAGATGAGGCTGCAGAAAGGGCAACCAAATATGACGAGGCCAGTAAGGGGCTATCAAAATAATGGTTCTTCCCAGAGTGCTGGTTTTCTGTAAGAATTTGGGTATCAGAGGAAATGGGGGAAAAGCATAAAGAAGTCCTGGGGGCCAACTGTGTACAAGTGCATCCTTTGGGGCATTTCCCGAGTTGGGGATCAGGGCAAAGTAGTTGCTGCATTTGTTGTTGGCAGGGGTTGCAAAGAGGTTGCAGCAAGGCTGGCCCCATCTGCAAAATATCATTTCCGCTACTTCTTCTTTCAGGGACCACTTGTGAGGACACAGTATTGCTCTGCTCAACTTATCTGCTATCACATTGGACCTCCCCAGAATGTGCATTGCTATCAGAAAGCACTGGGTGGAAATTGCCCACTGCCATACTCTCAAGGACTCTCGACATAAGGTGTATGATCTGGTTCCTCCCTGTTTGTTATGTACCAGACCACTGACATGTTGTCAGTCTGTATTGCAATAGTCCCTAGAGGTAGAAAGTTTTGAAAGGACTGCAACGCTAGAAGTACCGCTCTCATCTCTAGGACATTGATATGCAGATGAGCCTAGTGATTATCCCATTTGCCTTGGGCTGTCCTTCCCTGAAAATGCCCCCCACCCTATCAAGGAGGCGTCTGTGGTCATAGTGGCAACCGGGGATGGAAGAACAAAGGGACGTCCTATTGTCACTTGAGGAGTGGTCAGTCACCAAAGAAGATCCTTCTTGCATGACTTTGTTATTATAATGTGGTGAGACATTGGAAGTTCCTGATAAGACCATTGTGTGAAAACCAGCCATTGCTGTAGCCGCATGTGCATTTGGCCTAATAGAATGGCAATGATGGCTGCTGCCATGGTCCCTAGTCATTTGAGAACTACTGAAACTGGGGCTGTCTGTTTGGGGATGAGATTCAGAATTTGTTGTCAAAGGCTCACCACTCACTCCACTGGAAGTTTTATGGTCATGGAAACTGTGTCGAGATCTGCTCCGATAAAGACAGTATGTCTAGATGGCTGTAAAGCCGATTTGTCCCAGTTTATAGTAATCCACAAATGACTGCAAAGATCTAAGGTTGTCTCCCTTGCGTGTATGAGTTGATGCTTGATGGTGGCAGTGAGGAGCCAGTCATCTAAATATGGAAACACCTGGAATCCTAACTGCCTCAGGTGAGCCGTGACTACTGTCATGCATTTCATGAACACTCTGGGGGCTGCAGTGAGACCAAAGGGCAGAGCTCAAATCTGAAAGTGACTGGCTCCCAGCCAAAAGCGCAGATGATCCCTAGATGGTCTGGCCATCTTTATATGGTAGTACACATCCTGGAGATCTGTTGAGCACATCCAATCATCTTTTCCTAGAAAAGAAAGTATAGACTGTAGCATGACCATCTGAAACTTTGTTTTCTTGACAGATTTGTTCAACCTGCTGAGATCCAAAATTGGTCTCCAGTCCCCTCTTTTCTTTGGAACTAAAAAGAACCTTGAGTAAGTTCTGGATTCTTTCTGATCTTCTGTGACTGGTTGGATGACTTTTTTGTCTAGCAACCTTGTAATCTCTATGGTTGCCTGTTCCCTGTGATTGGGTGGAACATCTGGGATTTTTTTCACAGGGAGTGGAGGGGTAGTAAAGGGAATAGTGTATCCTATGGATATTATGCTTTGTACCCACCGATCTTTTGTGATATATAGCCAGGTGTCTAGGTACAAAGATAAGCATCCCCCGACTGCCTCCAGAGATGGACAGATGGGCCTCCTTTCAGGAGCGCTGGTAGGGCTTGCCAAAGAACTGATCCCTGCCACCCTGATTTTGCGGGTCCCCTCTGCCGTGTGGATGGCGTCTCCCATTATTGCCCCCTCCTCTGCCTCTAGAGGGGGTTTCACCACGGGTGTCAAAGAAAGCTCCTTCGGCTTTACAGAACCGCATTTTTCCACTTTTCCAACCTTTAGGATAAGGTCAGGTAGGAGTGGAAAAATGGACTCATATGGCAGAGTCTTTCCATCTTGCTCGCACCTGGTAAGTGTTTCCTTCACTTTAGGTCCAAAAAGTGACGAACCATCAAAGGGTGTGTTTGCAAAAGATGACTTGTAGGGCTATGCAAAGGAAAGTACAGTTGTGTACACTTACCATAAATGTAGATGTTCAAGTGTCTTCACTGTTGCAGTCATGACTGTAGGGTTCTCCCTTGCCGGCAGGCAGTCCTCGGTCGGCCAGTATCCCAAAGTCTGGGTCCGGCATCGGCTGCTCAGCCATGCTCCCTGACGTCAGAACGCCAGGAGTACAAATCTGACAGCCGACGCCATGTTCTCCAGTTTTTCTTGCCCCAGATGTCAGGTGTTCCAAAATGAGTAAGATCCCATACCCTTTGCAAATACACCTCAGAAGAAGGGTGAAGAATGGAACCACACAAAAGAAAAAATAAGAGGGGACAGGAGGGAGGGTAACCCAGACTGCAACACTGAAGACACTCAAACATCTACATTTATGGTAAGTGTACACAACTGTACTATGTTCATCGTGTTTCACTGTTGCAGTCATGACTGTAGGGTTGAATCCCAAAGCAGAATTAAAGGGAGGTGGTCATAAAGTAGAGGGGGCAGCTAAAAGGCCCTGCAAGACTGCAGAAGCAAAGCCTTCCCTAGACTTAGAGTAGAGAGGCAGATTGTAGTGCTTAGAAAAAGTATGCACTGAACTCCAAGTTGCAGCTTCCAAAATGTCTTTGGTAGGAACACCCCTGAGGAAGGCAGCTGAAGTGGCAGCAGCTCTGGTAGAGTGAGTCCTTATACTCCCTGGGATTTGATTTCCATGGTATGAATAACAAAATCTGATTCCATGAGCAATCCATTTTGAAATAGTCTGTTTTGAAATGGCTTTACCTTGGGAACTTGAAGCATAAGAAACAAACAATTGTTCTGATTTCCTGATGTCCTTGGTTCTGTCCAGGTAAAAACGTAGCTGTCTGTGTACATCCAAGGAATGCAAGATCCTTTCCCCCTTATTTTGAGGACTGGGGAAAAAAGTTGGCAAGTGAATAGTTTGATTTAAAGCCACTTTGGAAACCACCTTAGGCATGAAAGTAGGATTAGTCCTTAAAGACACCCTGTCTTGATGAAAAATAATATAAGGTTCCACAGCCATGAGAGCTTGCAACTCCGAAACTCTCCTGGCAGAGGTCAGAGCTAACAGGATGGCTGTCTTCCAAGATAAAAACTTGATGTCAGATGTGGCAGCAGGCTCAAAAGGAGGTAAGGTGAGTTTTTCCAGAACATAGTTGAGATCCCAGGAAGGAATGGGTGGAGATCTAGGGGGCCTTAAGTTCTTAGCTCCTCTGAGAAACTGTCTCATGAGCTGGTGGGAAAAGAATGGAGGGTCTGTATTATAATGAGCAGAAATAGCAGAGGCATGTATCTTTATGGAAGAAAAAGAGATACCCTTATGTAAGAGGCCTGTCAGGTAAAGTAAAATCAGAGGAATGTCAGGAATAAGAGGATCCGAATCCTGAGCCTGCATCCAGGTGCAAAATCTTTTCCATTTTCCTCCATAAGATTTTCTAGTGCTAGGCCGTCTGGCTTCTAAAATGACATCCATAACCTGCTTGGGTAGGAGAGAATGAATCATAGACCCTGGATTAACCAGGCCGCCAGGCTGAGAGCTTTGACATGGGAGTGCAGAACCTGACCCTGGTGTTGGGACAGAAGGTTCGGAGTCTGTGGTAAAACCCAAGGGGGCTCCAGAGAAAGGTTTTTCAGTGTTGGGTACCAAAACTGTCGAGGCCAATTTGGGGCCAGCAAAATTATCATCTTGGGCTTGTCCTGTTTGATCTTTAATAACACTCGTAGAAGAAGAGGTAGAGGCAGGAAGGCATACCCCGAGAGGTTTCTCCAACTGAATGATAGTGCATCCACTTTCCAAGCTAGTTCGTGGAATGTCCTGGTGCAAAAAATCTGTAGTTGATGATTGAGGTGGGATGCAAAGAGGTCTATGTGAGGACATCCCCAGACTGCTTTAATAATCTTGAATATTTCGGTGTTCAGCATCCATTCGTGTGGATCCGACAGGTTTCTGCTTAGACTGTCTGCCAGGAAGTTTTGCTTCCCTGGTAGAAACTGAGCTTGAAGGTCCAATTTGCAAGCTAGAGCTGTGTTCCATAGATTCATGGCTAGTCTGCAAAGGGGATAGGAATGTGATCCCCCTTGCTTGTTTATGTACCACATAATTGTGGTGTTGTCTGTCCGTATCAGTAGTTGTCCTGGTTGTAGAAGATTCCTGAAGGCCAATAGAGCGTTCTGAACGGCTAGCATTTCCTTTAAATTGATATGCAGGTGCTTCTGATCCTTTGTCCAAAGGCCCTGCAGACAGTAGCCCTGCAAATGGGCTCCCCATGCATAATCTGAGGTGTCCGTGGTTAGTATCTGACTGGCTGGAGGCAGACTGAAGGGTTTCCCTTTGTTTAGAGTACATGCCTTGGACCACCAAAGGAATTCCTTTTGAAGACAAGGCAGGATGGTGATCTGTATGTCTAAACTGTGACAATGCTGAGACTATACACTTTTTAGGTACCACTGTATTTTCCTCATATGTAGTCTTGCATATGGTACGAGAAGGATGCAGGAGGCCATGTAACCCAAAGCCTGCAGGAATTTCCTTGCAGATAGCTGAGTTAATGTTGCCAAGGTTTTGAAAGTTGAAGCCAGCTGTAATTGTTTTCCGTATGTCAGAAATGCCATCTGGGTTGTAGTGTTTAGAAGAGCACCCAGAAAAGTTGTCTGTTGTGAGGGTGTCAAATTTGACTTTTTTATGTTTACAGTAAATCCCAGGAACTTGAGAAGTTTCTGAACAAATTCTAGATGCTGGAGTAAGACATCCTTGCTGTCTGCCTGAATAAGACAGTTGTCCAGATAAGGGTAAATTTGAATTCCCTTGAGTCTGCAATAAGCTACTACTGGAGCCAGGCACTTGGTGAAGACCCTGGGCGCAGTAGACAATCCAAAGGGCAGCGCAGAGAATTGATAGTGCCTCGATCCGGCCTTGAACCTGAGGTATTTTCTGCACTCCTACCTGATGGGAATGTGTAAATAAGCCACCTTTAAATCCAAAGTTACCGTCCATGCATTTTTGGTCAGCATTGGGAGTAGCTGCTGTAGAGTAAGCATCTTGAATTTTGGTATTTCGAGAAAAGTGTTCAAGACTGACAGATCCAGAATGGGTCTCCATGAATTTTGCTTTCTGGGGACTAGAAAGAGCCTTGAGTAAAAACCTTGTCCCATTTCTGAAAGTGGAACCAGTTCTATGGCTTTCATAGCCAAGAGGGCTTCCACCTGGTTTAAGGCCTCTAACCATTGATGTTTTGGTAGATCTGGCCATCCACTTGGTCTTGGTAGGGTATGAAAATGGAATTTGTAACCTCTTGAAACCACATCCAGAACCCACTTGTCTTGGGTTATATGAGTCCAATTTAGGTGAAAAAGAGAAAGTTTTCCTCCGAGAGGGGCTTCCAGGCAAGAAGTTCCTGCAGCCCAACAGAGGGAGTCATTGAGCCTGTTTTCTATGAGCTTGCGGCCTGTCCTCTCCTCCCCTAGGGGTGGAAGGAGTCCACTGTCTTGGTCTATAAGAGGCTTGCGTTTGAGGCCTTCCTCGGGAGCGTCTGTATCTACCCCTCTGAGGCCTGTCTGAATTGGGAAAGGACCAATTTTTTGTAGGCCAATTCCTACTAAATCTGGGTGGCTGTACTTGTAAGAAATCCTTAAGCGTTTGCATGGATTTTGCCTTGTCCTCCATCTTCTTTATCACCTCTTCAGCCTTAGATCCAAACAAAACATTATGCTGAACAGGAGAATCCAATAACTTAGCTTTTACTTGATCTGGCAAGTTTTGTTCCTTTAACCAAGCATGCCTTCTAATGACTGTACCAGAGGCAGCAGCCCTACAAGAAGCCTCCAAGGCATCAAATCCACAGTGTAAACCATGCTTCCCAACTTGTTCAGTGGCATGCATTAAGTCATGTAATTCCTTATCATCTGCACAGGCGGAAATGGAAGTCAGCTTTTGTTTCAAAACAGACAGAAGGAATTGCTGGTATTTCAGCATATGAAATTGACAGTTTAAGGCCCTAATAGAAAAAGTAGCTGAAGTGTACACTTTTTTGCCCCATCTTTCTAAAGATCTGGAATCCTTCTCAGTGGGAATGGGGTTTTTAGCAGAAGCGGCCTTAACCCCCTTAGGGCCCTGAGAAATGGTTTCAGGATCAGCAGTAGGGTTCTTGTATAAAAACTGGTGGGAATCAGGAACCCTATAATATCTGTCTGGCTTAACAGGAGCTGGAGGAAAAGAGTCAGGAGTTAAGTTAGCCTCCGAAAAAGCATCATCCACAATATCCAAAATAGGAGGAATAGTCAGGGGTCTATGTTGGGGAAGAAGAAGAAAATCCCTTAGTCTTTTCTTAGATACCGAGTACTCCTGTCCTTCCCAGTGAAAATGTTCCCTCATTTCATGCAAAGTTTCCCCAAAAGAGAAATCCTCAGGGGGAGAAGCTGAAGGAATGGATTCCTCAGCATCAGAATCCTCATAAGGAGGGAAAGAATATTCCTGGTCAGAAGAAGAAACTGAAGAAACAGAAGCCTGATCAGAGGAGTCATAATACACTTCCTGCCTTGGCCTTTTATCTGGAGGGGGATGTGAACCCCTAATCATAGTAAGTAAGTCCTCCGCCATCTTAAGTAACTGTTTCTGAGACTTGGGTGCCGGATCAGAAGAGGCCTGGGCTGCAGTCTTTGATTTGGAAGGAGTCTTTGCCTTTGTCTTTGGCTTTGCCTTTATTAGAAGTTGAGTAGGCCTGAAAACCCCTTCGGAAGCCGGTACCTGCACAGCGGCTCCGGACCCATCCGAAGGAGCATTGTCTGAAGGTCCTGCAACAGAAATATTCAAAGGCCTAGTTGGCTCCTCGTGGGAGTCCGTTTCGGCCATCGGTTCCGAAATGGCCGACGACAGGGGCTGCAAAAGTGCCTCACTGATGACAGCCAAACCTGAAGCTGGCTCTGCTTGTACAATATCATCTGATTTGGACCTCGGAGGCCTGTCTTTATCCTTGCGTCGTTTGTGAACTCCGGTAGCCGGAACCGTATCCGACGACATTTTGTAATTAAAACGGCTACTAAAGTAATGAAATGCAAAATCGTGCCTTCATTTAATCGTACGTTGATTGAATCTAGCACAAAACCGACAACTAGCTACGTCGTGGTCAGGGCCTAAGCAAGGAATACAGTAAGAATGAAAATCCTTATGAGGTATTTGCTTCCCACATGAAATACAATTATTAACTTTTTCTGTCATCGGACTGGAGCAAGAAAAAAGTTTCCCCAACAGGGTACTTAGCTTTGAGTAGGAGAAGAAAGTCTTCGGACTGAAGTATGTTTATAAAAAATTGTCATGAGTCAGACGACCGGCACTTGCGAACTGCTATCACCGCACGGCAAGAAAGACTGGGGAACATGGCGTCAGCTGTCAGCTTTGTAATCCTGGCGCTCTGACGTCAGGGAGCATGGCTGAGCAGCCGACGCCGGACCCAGACTTTGGGATTCTGGCCGACCGAGGACTGCCTGCCGGCAGGGGAGAACCCTACAGTCATGACTGCAACAGTGAAACACGATAAACATCATAGGCGCATCCAGGAGTGTCTCCTAAGAGCAATTCCTGTACCCACTGCCCTACTCATTCCATTAGCTGCATATGAAATCAGAGGGTCTATATTAGATAAACAAAAGTTTATCTTACCAAACGCTAACATGAGCGAAAATCCCAGAACCCGAAACTGGAATTGTGAGATTGCAGTACAGTGAAGATGGGAATATTTGCCCTTTCCTCACTGCAGTGCGATCTCAGAGGTGGAATATATATTAAGTGGGGGGTGTGGGGGGCACAGCCCCCCACAATTGCAGTTTCGAGTTCCAGGATTTTCGATGTCAGCATCCGGTAAGATAAACTTTGGTTTATTTATCTAATATAGACCCAAATCAGACGCATGGACGAATTTATAAGGGAATTTAGGGTAACAAACTGGGAGGTTACCTTATCTGAGACACCCACAGCTACCACACCCTGTAGAGTATCTCCTAACTCCTTAAGGAGATCTCTGTGTAGTCTGGTGAAATGTATTTGATAGTTCAGGGATCGAAGAGTAAAGGCCGCTGAACTAAAGATGCACTTTCTGTATCTGTCCATGATCTTAGAGTCTCTATTAGAAGGATGAACAGATGTAGAGGTCTCCGATAGCTCCTTCTTGGTGGCCCCTGCCACCACCATAGCATCAATGGGTACTCCTTTGGTAAGGAAAGCCTTGTCCTGATTTGATGTTATAAATTTATTTGGCCTCCGAGGGACTGGTTCTATGGTATCCCGGGACTCCCACGCCTTTCGAGAGAGAAGATCCATCAACTCATTGAAGGGTTGAGTCACCCAAGAAGTGGAGGGTTGAGACCCGAAAGCTTTCAGGTGTACTGACTCATCATCAATAGGGTTAAGGGGATTCCAACCACCCCTCTGTTTTAGGATTTCTAAGATATCACCAAAAGAGATATCTTCAGATGGGGACCGTGGGGACCCTTCTGACTCATCTAAGTCAGTATCTGAAGTGATGGATTCCTGTGGGGAATCCACATGCTTCCTCTTGCAAGTTCTCTTCCTGGGAACCTCCTCAAAAGGAGCTCCTGGGGAGGTCCCAGAAGAACAGGGCTCACCCAATGAAGGGACCTGAAACTCCGGGTCTCTACGGTTTTGAGGGATCAGTGAAGCAGAGACAGACACAGAAACTTTAAGGGAGGAGATTGCTGGTACCGATGACATGGTTGCCAGAGGGGACAACACTCTCCTCATAGCATAGAAAGCCCCACGGCTCCGGTCCGAAGAGATGTCTGGATCCGCAGATACAGACAGCCTCCGCAGCACCGAAACCATTGGCTCTGAGCCCAAGGTAGATGCCAAGCTCACTTGAGCCGAGGCCCCGAGAGGCAAAGTCGGCAGCGAAAGATCGGTACGACTATCCCCTCCAGATCCGACCAGTGAGTGTCAGCTCCTAGACTCTAAGGTGGGTACCAAAGAGGTCACAGTAGTCAGAACCAAAAGAACAATGAGTATCGGCTCTGACAGTTCCACAACCATCAGTTCCGAATCCTCTGGCTCCGAAACTTCGTGTCATATCGGAGGAGGAATTGAAGAAATGGGTTGAGTCTGGGTTGGTTCCGAAGCCCTAAGAGTCGAACCCATCAGAATTTTGGCTAATGCCTATGACTGTAGAAGTCTCTGTACCACTCAATCCACATTCTTATCCGACAGTCTTGAGGACTGGGAAGCAATAGATGATGTCTCAGACTGGAGAATAGGAGATTTTAAAGTGGGAGATTCCGGTTCCAAAGTTGGAGACTGGCTACTACTGAGCACAATTACCTCCGGCTCCATAGGCTTAGGCGCCGAGGTGGCAGTCTTACTAGATTTAGTTATTTTTGCAGTCAATTAGCCCTTTTTTGGCTCTGACTCTGACAATGAGCTTGTGGACACAGTTTTTGGAGACTTAGTGGACTTGCCCTTGTCTAAGGCTTCTTAAAAGGAAGATTTCAAGAGACCTTTTGCCATTAGTTTACTGCATTCATGAAGAATGCGAGAGCTAAAAGAGTGACAGATGGCACAAATTTCCTGCAGGTGAAGCTCACCTAAACAATAAACACAATTTGTATGCCCATCTGTAACTGACATTTTCTGTCCGCATTCCAGACATTTCTTAAACCCAGATTTAGCTTTTTCAGACATCACTCTGTCAACTGTAAATTACCCCAAGGCTGCAAACTCTAGCTGTATAAAAAAAAAAAAAAAAAATATATATATATATATATATATATATATATATATATATATATATATATATATATATATGTGTGTGTGTGTTTATAACACGCAGCACACATATAATATATATATATATATATATATATATATATATATATATATATATAACAAAAAATAACCCCAAAAAGAAGGGTCTAGGACTAATCTAAAATAACTGTAATGCCTACGCCCTGGCCCAGCAATCAAGGAGCCTCAAGCCTCACCACTAACACCAGTGAGGGGCATTTCATATAGGAGGAAAGGATAACAAATACACACAGTAAAGTGCAATTATTTTTAAGAGCACACAGAGATCATAGTCTGGGGCTGGTCGCTCCCTTGCTCTCCAGGTCCCCAATAAGACTCCACACTGGCATAGCTATAGGGTCCAGATCTCAGCCAGCTGGGCAAGCTAAAATCTCCAGCATCCTCTCTGTCCAACCAGTGCTTCATGTCCCTGCCCAAGTAGCTGACACACACACACACTTTGAGATAAGAGTTTATACAACCACACAGACACTTCTGGGGAAGGCTGGCACAAGTTCTCCAGCTGTGCCCCTTTTACCCAGACTATACAGTAGAAATCACTTCCACCACCCAGCTAATATTTATCAGCTACTCAAAGGCCCTTGAAAGGTTGTCCAATTATTACTGTGCAATATTATTACCCAATTGGTAGTATAGCCCACGGCGAAAGCTATAGGAGTGGCTTTGTACAATTTTACCAAAGGCATGCAAGTACTCTAGAGCTTAAATTATCTCTACACAAAACAGCCACAGTTGAAAGGTTTTAAAATATTTAATAATAAAAACACAAGACAATACTTCTTACTACACAGTGCTATTCAAGAGGTCACAGATCATAGAGAAATACTTAAAATAATTCAGTAGTACAGTTCTGACATCACAGAAAACCACTTAGTCTAATCTTTCTAGTTTCTAGCTATTTCTAAGAGAAAACATAAGTTTAAGATAACTTACATATAGAACACAGGCAGAGTGCTGATGAGTTGGATGGTCAAGACAAAAATACTTAATAATTTCTGATTCTCTCTATTTGTAAAGTCACATTCCTGGTTCCCATTACATCATTATTCACACTTCCATGAGTTCCCAGGCTAACAGAAACTACATTTACATTCTTAACATCTCCTTGTGTTATCTTGCAGCTGGTCAGCAAGCAGCGCAATAAAAATACATTTGCATGTGTAAATCTAACAATTTAACTCTTGGTTAAAACAATAGAAAGAATGTCTTCACCTAGACCAGCCGGAGCCAACTTTAAAGATCAAAGACAGTCATAAAATGCTTGACTTAGCTTCCTTAAAGCAGATTGGACTGTTGTTGCATTTTTTTCCAGTTCTACATGTAACTCTATTTTTACCATTTAAGACAACAAGCTTGTGGTTCACATTAATATTTACAGATGACAGAATTATCTCCAAAATTCTATCTGGCTAGGCTGGCAGCCCTCACATTTCTCTCCCCAGAGAACTCAAGCTAGTTTTTCAAGTGACCCTTGAGAAACGCTGCTTGAGAGGGTTAGGTCTATCTGAGTGTACCTTACCCCATTCCCTGTCTTGAGAGCATTGGCATTGCTAATCCCACTGTGGTGCTGAACTGACATATCATACGCTTGCAAGCCTTGGCTCCATCTTAGCAACTTGGCATTTTGCTGGCTGGCTCTGTTTAACCATGTTAGGGGGTTGTGATCTGTCATAACAGTGAATTTCCTTCCATACAGATAAGGCTGAAGTGTCGGCAGTGCCCACACTATGGATAGACATTCCTTTTCTATAGCTGCATAGGGGGTTGTGATCTGTCATAACAGCGAATTTCCTTCCATACAGATAAGGCTGAAGTTTCTACAGTGCCCACACTATGGATAGACATTCCTTTTCTACAGCTGCATAGCATTCCTCCCCGGGTTGGAGCCTACGACTGAGATAAACCATGGGTACTCTTCTCCCTCTGAAGAAATCTGGCTAAGTACAGCCCCCACCCCATGGTTCGAAGCATCCAGCTGCACAACAAATTATTTGCTGTAATCTGGACTGGCTAACACAGGGGGTTCTCCCAAAGCTTCTTTAAGCCTCTGGAATGCCTGCTCAACTGCTGGGGTCCACACTAACTTATCTGGCCTGTTCTTCCTTGTTAGGCCTGTGAGGGGAGCAGCTATGGTACTATAACTGGGAACGAACTTTCTGTAGTACCCGGCTGTCCCTTAAAATGCCCTCACCTGCTTTTTAGTAACAGGTGCAGGCCATGTCTGAATGGCTTCCACTTTGGCAGGTTCTGGCCTTACCTTACCCCTCACCACTCGAAGTCCTAGGTAGAAGACCTCTGCCATACCCACCTGACATTTGCTCGGCTTAATTGTCAACCCTGCCCTTTGTAGTCGGCCCAGCACCTCCATGACATGCTGAAGGTGCTCTGGCCAGGAATGACTATAGATGGCAATATCATCTAGGTAAGCAAGGGCAAACCCTCCTGCTCCTGCTAGGATATTATCTCCAGCCTCTGGAAAGTCACTGGGGCATTCTTCATCCCAAAGGGCATCTTTGTGAACTCATACAAGCCAAAAGGAGTCACAAAGGCTGACTTCTCTCTAGCACCGGGAGTCAAGGGCACCTACCAGTAACCATTGGTAAGATCAATGGCTGTAAGATACTTAGCCCCATCCAGCTGCCCTAGGGCCTCATCTGTCCTAGGCATGGGGTAAGCATCTGACTCTGTGTGACTATTTAATTTCCGTAGTCCACACAGAACCTGGTGCTGCCATCCTTCTTTGGCATAAGACCACTGGAGGCCCAGTGACTGTTGGACTCTTGAATCGCCCCCAGTTCCAATATCCCCTGTACCTCATCCCTCAGAGTCTTTTTGACTCTCTCAGGCACTCTATAAATAGCCTACCTAATAGGCCTGTGGGGTCCTGTATCCACCTGGTGCTGCCCCAGGTGGGTGCACCCTGGTTTCCCAGTGAACATGTCCCCAAATTCCTGCAACACTGCTTGGATTCCTCGAACCTGAGTAGAAGATAGCTGCTGGGACATTGCTACCCCTTCCACTGAGATGTCAGCCCGAGCCTCACTGAGGAGATCAGTCCCCAGATCTCCCTCAGACTCCTCCTGCAATCAACTGCAAATGCCCAGCACAAAGGCCTCCCTATCATGGCCACCATGTAGTTAACATCACTTACCTTTCTTATCACCTTGTAGGGTCCCTCCCAAGCTGCTTGCAGTTTGTTGTGTCTGACAGGAATGAGAACCATTACCTGCTGGCCCAAAGCATACTCTCTAGCTCAAGCATTCCTGCCATGCTACAACTTTTTCTGTTGTTGGGCTTCTGCCACATTCTCCTCAGCCAAGCCCATGTGTTTCCTGAGCCTTGTCCTGAGGTTTAGGACATATGCCACAAAAGACTCCTTGTGAAATTCGCACTCACCTTCTCACTCATCTCAAATTAAATCTATAGGTCCCCTCACCCTATGCTCATACAGCAACTCAAAGGGTGAAAAACCTGTGGATTTCTGGGGAACGTCTCTGTAAGCAAACAACAGATGGAGCAAATATTTGTCCCACTCCCTCTTAAACTGATCTGCAAATGACTGTAGCATGGACTTGATTATAGAGTTTAACCTCTCAACAAGACTATTAGTCTGGGGATGGTAGGGGGTGGTCTTTATGTGCTTCAACCCACAGGACTTCCACAGACAAGCCAGCAGGTCTGACATGAAATTGGCACGTCTGTCGGTCAGTATTTCTTTTGGGAAACCGACCCTGTTGAAAATCTCTAACAAAGCATTTGCCACCTTCTCTGCCTCAATGGAGGACAAAGCCACTGCCTCAGGGTATCGTGTACCATACTCCACTACCACTAGGATATACTTTTTCCCTGTGGAACTTGGGGTACTCAGAGGACCCACAGTGTCCATAGCTACCCTCTGAAATGGCTCCTCAATCACAGGCAAAGGCATCAAAGGAGATCTCACCTTGTCTCCTGACTTGCCTACCTTTTGGCACTGCTCACAGGTCCTGCAGTACCCAGTTACATCTCTGGAAATCCCAGGCCAATGGAAGTTTTGCATAATATGCCTCTTTGTGCATTTTATGCCCATATGGCCTGCAAAGGGAATATCATGGGCTATGGCTAGAAGTGCCAGACGGTAGGCTCTAGACACTACCAACTGCTGTACTCTCTCACCTTCTATCCCTCCCTCAGGGGTCCACTCTCTGTATAGTAACCCTTTGTCCCAGTATACATATTACCCCTTTCCTTGAGAATCAGGTGCTTGCATAGCTACCTGCCACAGGCCTTGCAATGTAAGGTCTGAGAGTTGAGCCTGTCTCAGCTCTCTCCTTGTAACCCTTCCCAGCTCCACTTCCACAGGAAGTCTGGCATCCTCTGACAGTGGTGCCTCACTGTCAGCCTTGGTACTACCTTGGCAGTCACTCTGTCCAAGGGACCATCAGTACCAACAAGCAGCTGTGGCTCACCTTCAGTCTCACTGCTACAGCATAGCTCCCTCCCTGAAGTAACCACCTCACCAGTCCTGGCTGCAAGTATGCAGCCTCTCTGGGTCTCCTCCAGGCTACCAGACCCACATGCTTCTCTCCTAGCCTGACTGTGTGTAACTGAATAAGCACATGGTACTGCCTCATCCAAATCCTTCCCTATCAAGACATCTGCAGGATGGTAGTTTGGTACCCTTGTTGTCTCAAGACAACCTACTATTGGCATTTTGTCTTTCCCACTTACTGGCTCCCCTCACCTTTTGTTCCCCACCTTGCCTCTGTGGACATCTGTATGTCACATGCCCCCACTGGTTGCATTCAAAACATTTAACCCTAGGTCCCGGACGTGTACCTGGACTAGTGGCTTCCCCTGCTACTGGCAGATTCTGTTTGGTCCTTTACACCCATGAGCAGTACTAGGTGTCCCTTTCCTGTGCAAGGCTGCCCTGCTTGCCAGGTATAGGTCTCCCTTCTTCCCTAACTCATCTGAAGTAGCATATTGTCTATCAGCTAACCAGATCCTCATGTCCTCAGGCAAAGTGCTAAGGGCTTGTTCCTTCACCAATAGGTCTGCCAGCCCTTCAAAAGTGGTGACCTGACATCCACTCACCCACCTATGGAGCTAAATGCTCAGTTCAGCAACATATTCACACACACTTTCATCTGCCTTGCGTCTATGCTCATGAAACTTTTTCCTATACGTTTCAGGTGTTAGCTTAAACAATTCCAACAAATGCCTTTTAACCGCAGTATAATCAAAACATACAACATCAGACATTTTTGCCAAAATAATTACAGCTTTACCATGGAGTAAGGGGGTCAGGAACCATACCCAGAGCCTTTAGTCAACACTATACTGTTTGCATACCCTCTCAAACATGTGAATGAAACTATCAAAATTATCCCCCTCTTGAAACTGCAGGAGAAATTTACTGACCTGTTGTGCTTCTGGGGTCCAGTTACTCCCTTGCCCATTGCCTCCATGACTCTGATGAAGAGTCAGCATCTCCTTCTCATGCTGCCTCTGCCTGTCCTTTTCCTCAGCTTCCAGGCGTAGCAGTTTCTCATTCTCCTTAGCCTGCAAACGTCGCAGTCTCTCATTGTACTCACTCTCTAGATGCCTCAGTCTCTCAGTTGCTTCTATTTCCATACACCTGGCCTCCAACTCAAGTCTTTCTAGCTCCAGATGGATTTTTAAGTCCTCTGCAGAAAGGTTGAGATGTCCATTCTCTGAGGGCATTATATCTCCACTGCCAGTCTAATTGTCCTCCTGGTTGCTGTTTTCTAATGCAGCTGTAACCAAGGCTGCAATCAGGTCTGCCTTAGTCAGGTTTCCATGTACCAGTCCCCTAGCCTGGCACATCTCAGCCAGCTGGCTCCTTGTTGGCTTTCCATACTCCTCTGCTGACATGCTGCCTGCTCACCCTGACTAACTAAGCTAACAAAAGAAATAAAACAATTGCGATCTGAACTCTGAGTCTTCACTGTGTTGCTGATTTAGAGTACAAAACACCTTCAAAGCTCACTATACACAATCTACAGGAATGCACTCTACCCACACCACTACAAGCTAATTAGTGTTTGCCAACCAATTAATATGTGGTGTGGATATCCCACCGCTGCCAAACAATTAATATGTGATGCCCGTGCCCTGGCCCAGCAATCAAGGAGCCTCAATCCTCACCACTAACACTAGTGAGGGGCGTCTCACATAGGAGGAAAGGATAACAAATACACACAGTAATGTGCAATTTCCCTTAAGAGCACACAGACATCACAGTCAGTCCGGGGCTGGTCTCTACCTTGCTCTCCAGGTCCCCAATAAGACTCCCCACTGGCAGAGCTATAGTGTCCAGATCTTAGCCAGCTGGGCAAGCTAAAATCTCTAGCACCCTCTCTGTCCAACCAGTGCCTCGTGTCCCTGCCCAAGTAGCTGACACACACACACTTTGAGATAAGAGTTTATACAACCACACAGACACTTCTGGGGAAGGTTCTCCAGCTATTCCCCTTTTACCCAGACTATACAGTAGAAATCACTGCCACCACCCAGCTAATATTTATCTGCTACACAAAGGCCCTTAAAAGGGTGTCCAACTATTACTGTGCAATATCATTATCCAGTTGGTAGTATAGCCCACGGCTAAAGCTATAGGAGTGGCTTTGTACAATTTTACCAAAGCATGCAAGTACTCTAGAACTTAAATGATCTCTACACAAAACAGCCACAGTTGAAAGGTTTTAAAATATTTAATAATAAATAATAAAAACACAAGTCAATACTTCTTACTACACAGTGCTAGTCAAGAGTTCAGATATCACAGAGCAATACTTAAAATAATTCAGTAGTACACTTCTGACAACACAGAAAAACACAGTCTAATCTTTCTAGTTTCTAGCTATTTCTAAGAGAAAACACAAGTCTAAGATAACTTACATATAGAACACAGGCAGAGTGCTGATGAGTTGGATGGTCAAGACAAAAATGCTTAATAATCTCTGATTCTCTCTGTTTTCAAAATCACATTCCTGGTTTCCATTACATCATTCTTCACAATTCGCTGGGTTCCCAGGCTAACAGAAACTACATTTACATTCTTAACATATCCTTGTGTTATCTTGCAGATTGTCAGGAAGCAGAGCAATAAAAAATACATTTGCATGTTTAAATCTAGCAATTTAACCCTTGGTTAAAACAATAGAAAGAATGTCTTCACCTAGACCAGCCGGAGCCAACTTTAAAGATCAAAAACAGTCATAAAATGCTTGACTTAGCTTCCTTACAGCAGATTGCACTGTTACATTTTTTCCAGTTCCACATGTGACTCTATTCTTATCATTTAAGACAACAAGCCTGTGGTTCACATTAATATTTACAGATGACAGAATTATCTCCAAAGTTCTATCTGACTAGGCTGGCAGACTTCACAATAACTATGAAACACACCAAACTGTTCACTAACAATTATACAACCCTAATAAAAAACATAGGGTTGAATAAAGTGAAATTACAAGTAACAGCAACAATATACTATTAATGCCCTAATAAAAAAATGGGCTACTGATAAAGCAGAAAAGGATAGGGGGCAAAGTTATCTAAATCTAAGCTATCTAAATCTAACTATTCTAATTAAATAGTGTCAATGTCTATAAATGGGCCTAGAAATAAATGGCCTCAAGAAAAATGAGAATAGCACCATATCACTAACAAAAAGAAACAAATGTCTCAAGTAGCTAAATATAGTCTAACAACTAACAATAGACAAGAATGAAAAAAAAATTATCTAGACAAATATCAAAAGTTTGTCAATACTGGCCAGAGCTATTCTACGAACACCCGATCTGTTGCAGCAGCAAACGAGATCTGAGGGAAGCACTATTGCATCATGGGATAGAGAGTAGGCCACGAGCTGTTTGAAGACCTCGAGCTTTAGCATTTGGCCAAGTCAGAGCAGAGGATCGGCTCAAAACTAGATAGAACAACTTCACATCAGTACTTAAAGTCAAAGAACCAAACTTCCATGGCTGTGAATGGGAGGCTCAAATACTTTTGATTTATAACCATGAAAAGCTGAAGTTAAGGGTTAAGGAAGGTAACTTTGAAATTTTCCCTCTTATACGGATTGCAGGCCAGAGCTGCACTCAGAAATATTACTTGACAAAATGCGAATACTTTTAGCAAGCTTTGTACAATGAGAATGGAAGACTGCAATGGTTATTCCACTTCACAAAGGTGGGCCATCGGCTGATCCCATAAACTACAGACCCATTAGTCTTACTACTGTAATATGCAAAGCCATGAAACCAATTATCATGAAAATAATCAACAAAGGCACAGGCAACCTTCTGACACTGTACCCAACCCACCAAGGCAATGGATGAGGGAAAAATGATGCATACCTCCTACCTGGACCTGGCTAAGGCATTCAATACAATACCCAGTTCAGGTATAGTTGACAAACTCACCAAACTTGGCATTAACCACTAAGTAACTTGCCGGATTGCCAGCTGACTCAAAAAGAGGACACAAGAAGTCAGGGTTGATGATACCACCTCCACTAAGAGACTGGCCACCAGCGGGGTACCTCAGGGGTCCATGCTGGGACCAATCATATTTGGCATCAAGGGTTCACAGATGATTGCAGATTGGGAGCTGTCATAGATTCCCTCCAAGACACAAACATCTTACAAGAGGGCCTAACACAGACAAATGACTCGTGCCAAAGGCAAGAAATGCATTTTAGTCTCTTTTGGGGAAATTGCCACCCAGGGTAATTATTTCCATCAATAAGACATCCCTAATAGCTGACCCAATAGTCAGAGATCTGGGACCATATGTTGACAGTAATCTGGCCTTTGACCAACATGTGGCCAAGGTAGCAAGAAAATCATTCTATGTCACCCAACTTATAAGTAAGGGTATGGCATCCAGGTTCAAGGAAGTCATAGTGCCACTTTATTTGGCCCTTATCAGACCCATCTTTAAGTATAATGCCCTCTTTTGTATGTACCCGACTAAACATATGCAACAGTTGAAACACACAAAGGTTCCTTACCAGGAGAATCCAGGTTATAAGCATATCATCCTATACGGATTGCCTTCAAGCCTTATCTCTAAACTCTATCTCCTACAGGTTACTGAGTGGCAATCTATGACTTGCATACAAGGAATCTTTGGATCCAGCTCTGATGGAGCACATCCACAAAACAAACAGCATCAGAACCACTGGATCCAAGGATTTAAATTTTGCTTGTGATATAAATAAGACATGTTGACGAGACAGATATGTGTCTCAGAGGATCCCCATGCACTGGAACAGACTCCCCATCCATTGTGAAGCAGAGTCCATCACTAACTCTATTTAAGGGTAATCTTGACCAATGGATAGGAAGTCAGAATTTTAACCCGGGTCTGGCCCCCATATCTCTGACAGACAGAAGCAAACAGTAATGCCCAAAATAACATACCCCCCCCACACACACACACACACACACACACACACACAACTCTAGAAACATCCTAACATATCCCCTCCTAAAAAATGCTTATGATACATAGGGACACAATTGGGTTGCATTGCATGGCCAGGCTTATAAAGGTCCTGGTGGTCCTTAGCCTAGTATATAACCTACGGACTATGAGCCTATATTACACCAGGCCAGAGCATCAGAGATATCCTGAAGAGCAACCCCCTTAAGTAGGTTATAAAAGCATCCACTCTTCATGAGGAAAGGGCAGTAGAAGGCCCTGATGATGATTTTCCTTGTCAGGGAATAGTATGAGTTAATGCAGCTAGCCAACTATACAGTAAAAGCCAGTTAAGTGATGGCTTTTCCTTATTTGTCTATAGCTAAGAAACAAGCCAGCATTCAGATTTTCTGAAAGTTGCTATTTATTTTTTAATTAGATCAAAGACATTTTAATATTGAGTCTGCTCAAAATGTTTACCTATGATTGTGCTTGTCTAGGAAATACACTGCTTCAAGTAAACACCTCGAGTACTTCAACTGACGATTAGTTTTTAAGGCTACCATGGAATAACAAATTGATCCCACGCAATTTTGTTTTGTCAAAGAGAGATCATGCCTGTTAAACTTGGTCAACTTTTTCAAAACAGTCACCAAAGTCATGGACGAGGGGAAGACGATGCACACCGTCTACCTTGACCAAGCCAAAGCCTACGACACTACTCCCCACTCGGGCATAACAGATAAACTCTCCCAGCTAGGCATCAACCTGTATGTTACCAGATGGGTAGCTAACTGGCTCACTGATAGAACCCACTCAGTCAAAATTGGGGAGGCCACCTCTAGTAGTAGATGCTTAGCAAGCAGTGTACCTCAAGGATTGGTCTTGGTGCCTCTACTGTTTGGGATATACTTTTCTGAGGTGCAAGCCAAAGCCAGTGGTCTGTGACTGACTAAGTCTGGAGATGACTGCAAGCTGGGCGCTGTCTTAAATTCCTATAGTGATGTGAACATCCTCCAAGAGGTCCGATAGGATCAGAAATCAATCAGTAAATTTTTATCCACAGAATTACAATCAAAGGAGAAATCAGAGATAAGAGAAAGTAAAGGGAATAGCAAACAACCTTTACACACACATATCAATAGCAATGAAAGTAATGATGGTATTACAGAAAAAGATAATGCTGTATATTCCTACCAAAATTACAATATATATATATATATATATATATATATATATATATATATATATATATATATATATATATAATTGCAGCAATATAGAGGTAAATAGAACACATTTTAGTATATTTATGAAAGGGTTGAAGTATGTGCCTAGTACAAAGAGTGGATTTAAAAATGTTTACCAGAAAGAAAAAAATTACAATACATATTTCGTAAAAATGATAAAGAAGGAAAATTGGACAATCAATTTAGAAGAAAAAGCACATATAACCCTCCCCTGCACCACCAGCTTAAAGGAGAACCGCAGCCACAGACTCAAAAAACATGTTTATTTCATCATGTTTTGATGAGATGTTTCCAGTATTTTAACACCACTGTGGGGACTCTTTACATGTTTTTAAATATTTGTATATGTAATTTCAGAGTCTGGCCAGATGGGGTCTAGCATCTTGATGAGAATTCAACATTTTTCTAAACTTCCAGGCATCCCAGAATGCAGTGTTTGTCCTTAACACATTACATCACGCAGGCTCCTTTGTTCAGAAGCTACTGTGACTGCATTGATTTTACGTGCATACACTGGTGTCTTTCAGTCGGTAAATTTCAAAGATATCCTGCTGTTCAATGACTACTTAAAAAACTAATTGAGAGAAAGACACAGAACAGACTTTTAAGTGTTTTTACTGCTGCTTCTTTACAGAGCCCTTAATTTGCACTATTTTGTCATGCCTGAGCTGTAGTTCTTTATATTATCTCCCCTCCCCCTTCACACTTCCCCTCCCTAGCTGTCAAAGTGCTAAAGGTAATTTGACCTGTTGATTTGATTGATACCTCACCACAGAAGACTCAAGTCATCCACTATTTCCTAGTTCTAGCCTTTTTTTTCTGACAGTGGAACACATTTATGCAGCACCATGGCCTCCAGTCATGAAACAGGGATGCATAGTTCATAGTATAAGGAAATGCAATGTTTTCCAAATAAAACTAGCTACTTTCTCTGGGCTATCATGTTTGCCTGAAATACTCACATTTTAACAGTGCTGTAAGCAGAGCATTGTTAATGGACAAAAAATACTAATCTGACTTCCATTTCAAAGTAGAATTGTAAGGCAGAGGTATCACATAATTTCTTACTGAAATCGCCACTGCCTCACCAAATGAAAGTCTTGTGATGCTCATGTACACATTTTGATTACAGAACTAACCATTACGCCAACAATTAGACATTTATGTCTTTGATTTACATGATTCACATAACAGTAGTGCTGGCTGTAATTGCCCACAGCAATTTGATAAATAGCTGTAGAGCTGGGTTTGCTGGGATGTATTTCCTGAGACTGGTTTACCTGAAAACTCTTACTGGCCCAGTCTGTGATCATATCAAGATGGAGACCCATCCTGAAATTCACTATATGCAAAATGTAATACATGTATTATAGCAAAAGTATGTTACATGCAGACTTCTGCAGGACAGAATGCAGTGTTTAATCTAATTTTGATTATTCTATTCTGTCCTCCACATGCTTACACGCCCTTTGTGCTTTTCTCCTTATAAATATCCACCACATCACTATTCATCACATATCTAATATTGATTTTATCTACAAGGAAATCGCTGTGCACAATGGTGAATGCTTTGATGTCACCTATTACCACAAAAAGCTGTGCATTACCAGTACACAGACAGCAAGTTTCCATGGGCAGATACTATACAACACTGCCTGTAATGAATAAGGAAGTCAGTCATTAAAAATGCATTTCTGAATCCCCTTTCCATTAAGAATTCTAGTCTACTGGTGAAGTATAGCCATATGAAACTTTTCAAAAATGACCACTATTACAGCTTACATTAGCAGTGTAATAGCCCTCAGATGCCCATGAAGCCTTCTGGACAATTGATATAGTTTCCTCACCCACCAAGCACTGTTTTCAGTATCCACGCTTCCATTACAACTGTGAACTACCACCACATCGGAAACATTGCAATTGGAAGATACTAGTGACACTAGCACTAATCAAGGCAGTTTAAAAACTGCCAAACAAACCTCAGGAACATTACTAGACAGCAAAGCTTACCCACCCCATAAGCGACTACCAAAGCACTTAGAATACACAGAGAATGCAGATTAAAAGCACATAAAACAGTAAAAGCTGTTACGCTACAAGTATGACAACTAAAAACAATCCTTAATACAGGATCAGTAAAAGTATATATGATAAATTAACCAAGATCCACAGAACTGAAACTCTGTTTTGGGGGGGGGGGGGGCAATTTGAAGTGGACTACACCTCAGCTCATGAATGCATACAAAAGTGCAACAACTAATAACCTAAAAAAATCGTGCTTTAAAAAGGACAAAAAAGTTAAGGCAACAGAATGGTAAAACAGAATACCAACCCACAAGAGGCCAATCTTAGAACAAACAGTAAATGCCTCTACTTGGTCAACCCACCATCTACATTTCAATCACAACTCTTTTGGGACACAGTCACACCCCAAAGAAACTATGGTAGTACAGGGACAAGCATCATTATACCTGATCCTGCAAGTGGCATGTTACCATCCCCAACAATCCACGGGCTCCATAACTATGTCACAGATAAAAAGCTGTTGTATTCTAACTTGTGTTATTGAACCCTTCTGTCATTTACAATGCACCAATATTAGTAAATATGCACAATCACTGGAGAAGCAGTAGTGCAGCATTAGCGTTGTTGCCTCAGAGCAAGAGGTTCTCCCATTCGATTCTTGGCTTGGGTTGGGAGTGCCTTCTGTGTGGAGTCTGCATGTCCTCCCCACGGTCGAGTGGGCGTTCGAAAGACATGCGTTGAATGGGCGTGCCTTCGTTGAAGGTTGGGGGTCGGGCTGGCAATGTGACGCCATAAAAAACCTGCCAATCATTAGCGGACTGGAGTTCTGCTGTGGTGACCCCTAACCGGGAAAAGCCGAAAGACAAACAACAACAACTGGAGAAGTAAAACTCAAAACAATTCCACATTAGAGATCTTTAATGAAGAGGTTGCTGGGGGCTGACGTGAAGTGATTTGAGTCACCATGTATTTCATGAAAGATAAGAAAACTGAACCTTAAATAATTAGAAGTTATGTCCTTACCATAACATTCCATGTGGAGTGTTCATCTCGCCTTTGTTCTTACACCTGGGTTCGGAGCCGATCCTCGGCTCCGTGTCGGCCGCTCTGCAAGCTCTGCATCGAGAAGAAGCTCGAGACCAACCTAACTCCCACAATCCCCCTCTGTCTTTACCTCAGATCTAGTTTGCAAGCAAACCAGAAGTCAGAGAGAGAAACACATTCATGCCAAAAAACATAAGTGCAAGAACATCTATACATATATATATATATATATATATATACATATATACACAACAACTGCGAAATGCAGAAGCAGGATAAACCAAACCAGGCACCAAACTGTACGTTCTTCCTGAGGGTGGGAGGGTGGGAATGTAAGAACAAAGGCGAGATGAACACTCCACATGGAACGTTATGGTAAGGACATAACTTCTAAATGTGAGAGTGTTCGATCTCGCCGTTTGTTCTTACACCTGGGTAGCGTCCCTAGCTCCATGTTCCTGAGGAACTCACGGGAGAGCGTTCTTGAGCACAGTGGAACCAAAGGTTGCCCTGTCCCTAGAAACCCTGTCTACCTTGTAATGAGAAATGAAAGTATGTGGTTTAGACCAAGTGGCAGCTGCACAAATAGTGTCTAATGGTAAGCGAGCTGCATGAGCCAGGGATGTAGATACTGATCTTGTAGAGTGCCCCTTGGGTTTGACAGGTAAAGTTTGTTCCGAAGTAGCATAAACAAATATAATGCAATCAGTTAGCCATTTGGAAAGGGTACGTTTAGTAACTGCTATACCTTTCCTGCTGTCTGCAAAGGCTACAAAAAGTTGATCTGATTTCCTGTGATCCTTTGTTCTATCCAGGTAAAATCTAAGTTGTCTATGAACATCCAATTTGTGTAACATATACTCCAACTTATTGGAGTGATTTTTGAAAAAGGTAGGGAGTTCAATGGATTGATTAATGTTATTAATAGAGCAAACTTTGGGGAGAAAGGATGGATTAGTGCAAAGAGATACTCTGTCAAAGTGAAAGATCAGATAAGGGTGTTTAATAGAAAGAGCCTGAAGCTCTGACACCCGCCTAGCCGATGTAATGGCCACCAAAAGAGGGTCTTCCACGACAAATACTTCAATGGACAAGAGGAGGCTGGTTCAAACGGAGGTAACATCAATTTAGATAATAAAAGGTTCAGATTCCAAGGAGATGTAGGAGTTCTAACTGGTGGTCTAATATGGAAAGATCCTTTTAAAAAGGCCTTACAAAGTCTGTGAGCCATAATAGGGGCCCCACATTCTTCCACATGAAAGTTGGAAATGGCAGCCAATTGCACTTTTAAAGTGGCAGGAGAAGCTCCTTGGTGGAACAATTCGGTTAAAAACTCCAAGATCTTATTTAAAGGAGCTATAACAGGGTCCAAATGCTGTGTATTTGCCCAGCAAACAAAGCGCTTCCATTTACTAGTGTAGGTCTTTGTAGTGGAAGCTTTATGAGAAGCCACTAATATATTCTGAACTGCAGGTGAAAGAAGATCAGACCTGGCTAAGTAGGGAAGCGGAGCAGCCAAGCTGCTAGTTGGAGTGACAGAAGCGAGGGGTGGGGAGCCCCTGACGAGTGGGTCAGTAGATCTGGCTCCGGGTCCAGGATCCAGGGCCCCCAAATGCAGTGTGCCAGAAGAAAGGGAAACCAGATTTGACAAGGCCAGAATGGGGCAATGAGGATAATCGTCCTTTGCAGGTTGTTGGCTTTCTGCAGAAACTTTGCAATCAGGGGAAAGGGAGGAAAAGCGTACAGGAGACCCAGGGGCCAATCGTGAACCAGCGCGTCCCTGGGGACTTCCCCTGGAGGGGGTAATAGGGCAAAGTAGCTCCTGCATTTGGCGTTCATTGGAGATGCAAAAAGATCGCAAGAAGGCTGGCCCCACTTGCGAAAAATCTTCTTCGCAACTGACTGTTTGAGGGACCACTCGTGAGGCAACAGGATTGCTCTGCTCAACCTGTCGGCTATGACGTTGGATGACCCCGGGATGTGCGTTGCAATCAGAAAGCAACCCGTGGACTCCGCCCATTGCCAGATTCTCATGGCCTCTCTGCATAGCTGATAAGACTTGGTTCCCCCTTGTTTGTTTATGCACCAGACTACGGACATGTTGTCCGTCTGAACTGCAATAGTCCCTAGAGGAAGAAGGGGAGCAAAGTGTTGCAACGCTAGAAACACTGCCCTCAACTCTAGAACATTGATGTGCAGATTGTACTCTAAATTGGTCCATTCGCCTTGGACTGTCTGTCCCTGAAAGATGCCCCCCCACCCTATCAGGGAAGCGTCCGTGGTCACCGTAGCTGTCGGTGTGGGTAGCACAAATGGTCTTCCGCTGGAAAGGTTGCAAGTCCGGAGCCACCAGGCTAGGTGTGATTTGCATGTGTTTGTGATCAGAATTTCGTGTGTCAGAGGTAGCTGTTGGAACGACCATTGTGCAAACAGTAGCCATTGTAGCACTCTCATGTGCAGTCTTCCCAATGGTATCGCAATGAGAGAAGCTGCCATGAGACCCAAAACTTTCAGAACCAGTTTTGCTGGGGATTTTCTGGATGACAGAAGAAGAGATATGTGGCTTTGTAGTGAGGCTATCCTTTCTGGAGGAAGTCTTAGAATTAAATGATGCGTATCCAATTCTGCTCCTATGAATGAGATATGCTGTGATGGCTGTAGTGAAGATTTTTGAAGTTTACTAAAATTCGAGATGAACACAAAGCTGTAGTGTGTAATCCCTGGCCTGAATCAGTTGACGTTGGGTGGTGGCAGAAAGGAGCCAGTCGTCCAGATACGGAAACACCTGGAATCCCAGGCGTCTCAGGTGAGACGCCACCACTGCCATGCATTTGGTGAAAACCCTGGGGGCTGAGGTCAGACCAAAGGGCAGGGCTCGAAACTGAAAATGGCTGGCTCCCAGCCAGAAGCGCAAGTGATCCCTGGACGCCCTGGCCATTTTGATGTGGTAGTATGCGTCCTTCAGATCTATTGAGCACATCCAGTCGTCCTTCTGTAAAAATGTAAGGATCGATTGAAGCGTGACCATTCGGAACTTTTCTTTCTTGACGAAGGTATTGAGGTTGCTTAGGTCCAGAATCGGCCTCCAGTCCCCTGTCTTCTTTGGAACTAAAAAGAACCTTGAGTAAGTTCTGAATCCTCTTTGGTCCGCTGGGACTGGTTGGATGACTCTTTTTACTAACAGCTTTGAAATTTCTATAGCTGCAGGGTCTCGCAGATGGGGCGGCACATCTGGGAGTCTTTTCTTCGGAATTGGGGGCAATAGAAAGGGTATTCTGTATCCTCTGGTAACAACGCTTTTTACCCAGTTGTCTGATGTAAGATTTTCCTAGGCCTGAGGGTATAAAGCTAAGCGACCCCCGACTGCCTCCAGAGCAGGACAGTCGGGCCTCCTCTCAGGAGTGCTGGAAAGGTTTTCCAGGGGGTGTATCCCTGTCACCTTGGTTTTGCGGACCCCCTCTGCCGCCAGGGCGGTGTCTTCCACCTCTGCCCCCTCCTCTGCCTCTAGAAGGGGCATCACCCTGTGTGCCTGGGAAAGATCCTTGGGGTTTTCGAAACCACATTTTTCCACCTCGTTGCCCTTTGGGGTACGGTCTGGATGGGGTGGAAAAACGGACTCCAACAGCAGACAGAGTCTTTCCCTCTTGCTCACACCGGGTATGGGTCTCCTTTACTTTGGGGCCAAAGAGAGTGGCACCATCAAATGGGGCGTTAGTAAAGGAAGACTTGAAGGCTTCCGCAAATGAACATAAGCGCATCCAGGATTGCCAACGAAGAGCAATCGCTGACGCTGCTGCCCTACTCGATCCTTCGGCTGCATATGATATCAGCCTCATGGACAAGTTTGCAATAGACGTAAGGGTATTGAGATGTGCTGTAACTTTTTCTGAAATAGCAGCATCTGTAGTACCCTGGAGGGTATCTCCCAACTCTTTGATTAGATCCCTCTGTAGCCGTGTGAAGTGGGTCAAATAGTTCAGGGATCACATAGAAAAAGCCACTGAACTAAAAATGCGCTTCCCATACCTGTCCATAGTCCTAGAATCTGTTAGGCGGATGGACAGATGAGGAAGATTCAGACATCTCCTTTTTCGTGGCCGCTGCCACCACCATAGCGTCCACTGGCACTCCCTTTGTCAGATAAGCCTTATCCTGAGGGGCAGTAATATACTTGTTAGGCTTTCTAGGGACTGGCTCCACTGTGTCAGGCGTCTCCCACGCCCTTCGAGCAATCAGCTCCATCAACTGATCGAAGGCGGAGTGACCCAGGAGGAGGAAGGGCGAGCACCGAATGCCTTCAGCAAAACTGACTCATCCTCAGAAGGGGGGAGGGCTTGCCAATCACCTCTCTGCTTTAGGATCTCCAGGATGTCTGAAAAAGAGACATCCTCTGAGGGTGACTTTGGGGACCCTTCTGACTCATCTAAGTCAGTGTCCGATGTCAATGATTCTTGTGGAGAATCTAAGTGTCTCCTCTTACACAATCTTTTCCTCGGAACTTCCTCGGGGGGAGCATCCAAAGAAGCCTCCGAGGAAGAGGGGGCACCCTCCAGGGGTGGCTGAGACACAGGTGCTCGACGCTTAGATGTAGCCATGGGTGCAGAGGAGGATAACAGTCCTTTATGGGAAGGAGAAGCTGTTTCTGCTGATGTGGTTGTCTGGGTAGACAACACCTTCCTCATGAGGTCGAAGGCCCCCGGGTCCCGAGTCGAGGTATCTCCCGGTTCCGAGGAAATAGGAAGAATCCCCGAGACAGGCACCGATGGCATCGACCTTGAGGACGGAGCCGAGTCGATCCGAGCCGAGGCCCCGAGAGGGAGCGTCGGAACCGAAACATCGGTCCGACTCTCAGTCCCAGATCCAAGGATGGATCTTCGGCCCCGAGACTCCGGTACCGGATACGACGGAGTCGAGGTGAACGGAGCCGACCGAGAGAAAGACGGTTCTGGAACCGAGGGTTCCACAATCAGCAGATCAGCCTCCTCCGGCTCCGAAGACTGGATAGGTCTCGGAGGAGGAACAGATGGAGATAAGGGAAGGCCTTCGAGTCTCGACACCAACTGGGATGAGACAGAGATGAGCTTGGATAAGGCCATATTCTCCATTAATTTCTGCACCATGCGGTCTACATCGGTGTCGGAGAGGGGTCTGGAAGAGCGCGTCGAAGGAATCGAAGACGGAGCCGACCTCAACAGTGTCTGGGGAGGTAGCTCCGTCACCGGTTCCAAGACTCGAGGCTCGGAAACTGACAATAGTTCAACACTCGGCCCCGAAGTCTGTGGAACCGGTGATCGAACTTTAACTGAAGAGCTTGGAGCCGATGTCCTGGGCTCCGACGTCTTCGATTCCTTCAGGATTTGGGCTCCGACGTCTTCGATTCCTTCGAGGATTTGGATGCCTGGTCTGATGCATCCAGAGCCTCTTGAAAGGTAGGTTTTAAAAGACCCCTATCCATAAGTTTCCTGCGCCTATCTGTCATGACCCTTCCACTGAAAGAATGACAAATTGAACAGTCTTCTTGCAGATGGAGAGGGCCAAGACAGTAGATGCAGGAACTATGATTATCAGTCACTGACATCTTTTGCCCACATTGGCAACGTTTAAAGCCAGACTTAGCTTTCTCAGACATGTCACAATCTTAGTTATAGCTAACAAAGGAAAAGTTAGTAAAATGTCAAGTCCAGTAGTTTTGTCTAATCCAGAAACTTTAGTCAAATCCAGTAAAAAAGTCAATCCAGTAGTCAATCCTGTAAAGGGTGGGGTAGGCCCAGAGAGAAAACTCTAATAAAGTATAAAAGAACTTTATATGGAACCGAGAATTCCTCGAAACACTACAAACACACACACATAGTCACTTAATATAAATTTTTTGTAGAAAAAAATGTTTAGAAATATAAGAAAAATATAAATCTTAGCTTAAGGTTGCTCGAGCTCATCAAACTGATGCGAACGCTGCAGCGGCAAACTAGATCTGAGGTAAAGACAGAGGGGGATTGTGGGAGTTAGGTTGGTCTCGAGCTTCTTCTCGATGCAGAGCTTGCAGAGCGGCCGACACGGAGCCGAGGATCGGCTCCGAACCCAGGTGTAAGAACAAACGGCGAGATCGAACACTCTCACATCTATCATTCAATGAGTGCAGTTCTCACTGATTTGCCAGAAAACCAAAAGCTGTAAGAGGGACAGACCAGTATGAGTCAAACATCCGTGATGTTTGCTAGAAATCTGGACAGCTGTGTGCTTGAATCACAAGAGATGGTATGACTCTACACTTCAGGCTCATTTTTGAGTAACACTGGCCATGTGGTATACCTAACTTCGTGAACTTTACATACCCCTCACTTGCACCCTCCCCACACACACTCACACCTCGCTTGTACCCCCCCCACACACACACACACACACACACACCTTGTTTGGCTTGCATTTAAATTGTTTAAGTTGCATAGCACAAATACTGACAGGCATCTGGTAAGCAAAGCAAAACAGTCCCATAATGAAAAAAGACTTAGCATTAAAACTTCTCTGCCATTGAAACTGACATTGATTGAAACAACACTAAAACCCACATTCAAAGAAAATGCATCTGGTTAGTGACGGATAAACTTTACCTATGGACTGATTTCAAATAGGTCTCTTGCACACATATTTTGGCCTATGCAAACATACATGTGTTCTTTGATTCACCTTCTTGATTGTATGAAATTATATTGCTTGTATCGTATAGCACACTTAGAGCATGTTTTAAATTTATCACATTGAACATGTTTCTTGTAAGCGATGACACAATGTATGCACCACTACTGACAAAACTGCCCAATTCTGAACATTTCCATTGTAAAAGTATACTCAAACTTGTTGATACAATTTACCAATCAGTAAATATGCACAACCTCTGCAAAAGTCAAATTCATCTAAATAATTCCACATGAGAGATCTGTAACTGATGAAGAAGTAGCTGCTAGCAAATAACCTTATATTTCAGTGTCTCATCTATAAATAAAGTGCCTGCTGCCCTCAAATACATAAGCTATTAATATTGCAATAGGGAATGGATGGCAAATGGATAACAGGTTCATAATTACTAGGTATCTTCTCCAAGGATTATGTTCTCATGGTGGCAGCATCCTCCCACTATAAAGTACTAGACAGTACAGTATCAGCTATTCATCTACATACCGTAGTAACAGAACCCACAACCTTCGGCATCAAAAGCAAGTATACTATGTGTTGTGCTACTAGCAGTGCGAACAGACTTGCCATAAGCAGAACTAAACTTCTCTTCCCCAAAGCTCTCAGCTCCTTGTAAAATCCACTTGACATGCAACTCTCTTGAATTTGCAGCACTAGAAATCTGGAAAAAGCAAAAATTTACTGGCAGGGGAACAAAGGCCCGAACCCAGGGACAAAGTATAAAGATTGCTTGTCTAATGTTACAAACTTGCTAGAATACAATGTGTGTTACCATGCAGTTTCAGAAAGATAAGAAAATGAAATTGCTCACATTCCCCCCAACACACACACCCCTTGCTTGCACTCACATGCACACAGACACACACCCCTTGCTTGCACTCACATGCACACAGAGACACACCCCTTGCTTGCACTCACACACGCACAGACACACACCTTGCTTGCACTCTCACACACACACACACACACACCTTCCTTGCACTCACACACACACAGACACACACCTTGCTTGCACTCACACACACAGACACACACCTTGCTTGCACTCACACACACAGACACACACCTTGCTTGCACTCACACACACAGACACACACCTTGCTTGCAAAATCAAACCCAAAAGATTAATCTTTGAGGCTCAAGACAGTGACTATTGTCCTGTTGGTTTCCAAAGTCTATTGAACATGTGCTAGAAACAGACAACAGCAGGTGTACTAAAAACAGTAACACACCATAGTCGCAGACTGTGACATACTAATGGAGCAGGCCTCTACAGTGAAAGGCATTACAATGAGGCAAGTCTGTTGCACTCGGGATTGTGCCAACAATATAATGTTGAGACAGCCAGAAAATACTGGAAACATGGGCTACAAATGATCAGGAATTGATGTAGTCTGCATCACATGGGATCACCCATTAACATTTAAAAAATAGATGCAAGCAATACCAGATACAGTGGTGCATGAAAAGACAAGACAATAAAAAAGCTTTAGCAAAATTCTACTTTCTAAATGAATCTAAGTCCCCACAGAACTCTGGCAAACTGCAGAGCATTCACATTTCCTGAAAATAAATAAGCAAACAAACACAACCGGTGGAACATCTTAAAGATCCTTACAAATGTTCCTGCTGCCATGACAAGTGTAACATCATGCAGCAAGCCTTATCCTTAAACGCATTGTCCCAGTACTCTTAAGCAGTAAGACTTGCTAGCTCACAAAAGCAAGTCATCACCACTGAGCATATGCAGAGTCTCAACTCCCTTCCAACTGGATTACAAAGACACTTTACTATAGTCTAAAAATATAACCCCTCTTCAGTTGTTGTTTGTCTTTCGGCTTTTTCCCAGTAAGGGGTCGCCACAGCGGAACTCCGGTCCGCTAATGATTGGCAGTAGATTGTTTTTTTTGAAACGCCGAGGTGCCAGCTCGACGCCCAACCTTCAACGAAGGCATGCCCATTTACACATGCATGTCTTTCCAATGCTACCCAACCGCGGGGAGGACATGCAGACTCCACATAGAAGGCAGTCCCAAGCCATACTGAGAATCAAACAGGAGAGCCTCTTGCTGTGAGGCAACAACCCCTCTTTAGTACTGTTTCACTAAAATCTTAAATGTATCCTCTCAATCTATCAAGTACACTGTTCTAAAAATGAAACAGCAAAATTACCAAGTCCTCCACAGCAGTCCAAAAAAAGAAGTTATGTACCTACCATAACGTTCCATATTTGTCGTCCTTCATCTCGCCTTCCTTTTTGATGGTTGGGTTCGGAGTACTCGGCTGATAAACAACAGCTCGAGACCTTTTATTGGCTTGAGGCTATCCCTTATCCCAACATGCCTAGCGGCAGCTAACCAGCTCTTGTTTGTAATAGCCAACACTAGACATATGTAGTAAGAAAAAACAATCTTTTTTACTAAGTTTTTACACCAAGGTAAGAAGGAAGGAAGAAAGGACAATGTATGGTTAAACAACCTGGTATGTCAGCAGGAAACTCAGCCAGTGTAACCAATAAAGAACTCCTCACGAACCTCCGGAAGGGGGAAGGTGGGGATGCAAGAAGGAAGGTGAGCTGAAAGACAACAAACATGAAACATTATGGTAGGTACATAACTTCTTTATGTTATGTTGTCCCATCTTGCCTTCATTCTTGCTGGTTGGGACCACATCCCCAGCACCTGGTTCTTGGGTGGCTCACTGGAACAAACTCTTCAGGATCATGGAACCAAAGGATGCCCTATTCCGGGAGACCACATCCACTTTATAATGAGAGATAAAGGTATGATGATTTGCCCATGTTGCTGCTGCACAGATTGAATCTAAGGTCATTTTAGCTTGGAAGGCAACAGAAGTGGCTAAGGCCCTGGTTGAATTTCCTCCGGGTCTTCCTGGAAGCGTCTTTTCATGCAAACCATATGAATAAGTGATTGTGTCTGACAGCCATTTTGATAAGGTCACTTTAGAATCTGGATAACCTTGCTTATTGTCAGTAAAGGATATGAACAATTGGTCTGATTTTCTGAGGTCTTTGGTTCTGTGTAAATAAAAATGTAACTGTCTATGAACATCCAGTTGGTGTAATCTATACTCTGCCTTGTTGCCATAATTTAGGAAGAACACAGAAAGCCCAATGGACTGATTTAAGTTATACTCAAACAAATCTTTGGCAAGAAGGAAGGATTGGCCCTTAGAGACTCTATCTTTGTGAAAAATGAGATACGGCAGGCAAATAGACAAAGCATGTAATTCAGAAACCCATCTAGCTGAGGTTCTAGCAACCAAGAAGAAGGTTTTTCAGGTTTTTCAAGACAGAAACTTCAAGGGGCAAGATGTTGCTGGTTCAAAAGGGGGCAGAACCATTGAAGCTAAAAGCAAATTTAGGTCCCAGGGGGTGGGAGATTCTCTCACCGGGGGCCGTAAAAGTGTTGTACCTAAGAATGCTCTGCACAACTTATGGGACATAATGTTAGAACCCATCTCCAGATGGACCCTAATAGTAGCTGTAGCTGCCCTTTTTCGAAGGTTTCAGCAAGAAAGTCAAGAATCTTGTGAACAGGAGCTGTAAAAGGATCAATGTTATTACTTTTGGCCCTGTAAGAGAACTTCTTCCATTTGCTAGTGTAAATCCTTCTAGTAGTGGGCTTGTGGGAAGACACTAGGATGTGTTGTACAGCAGGGGAAATATTTGGAGCCTGGGTAAGACTGGAAGTGGAGTAACCAAGCAGTCAGCTTGAGAGTTTGAAGGGATGGATGAAGCCCGCCTGACTGATGCGTCAGGCGGTCCGGAACTTGGTCCAGTATCCAAAGTTCCAGTTGAAGGTGAAAGTGAAGAAACAGAAACTATATCTGATGAGGCCAGTAAGGAGCAATGAGAATGAGTTTGCAACTCAACAATTTTGCTTTCTGAAGTACCTTTGAAATGAGAGGGAATGGTAGAAAACCTTATAGTAGTCCCGGAGGCCAATCGTGAACAAGTGCATCCCTGGGTGACTGTCCCGGAGGGGGAACTAGGGTGAAGTAGCTGCTGAATTTGTTGTTTAGGGGAGTGGTAAAAAGATTGCTGCATGGCTGGCCCCATTTGTGGAAAATCAAGTCCGCAACTTCTTGCTTCAAAGACCACTCGTGAGGCATGAGGATAGCCCTGCTGAGCCTGTCCGCTATCACGTTGGATTTTCCAGGAATGTGCTTTGCAATCTGAAAATGTTGGGAAGACATCGCCCATTGCCATACTCAAAGTGGCTCCCGACACAAGGGGTAAGATCTGGTTCCTCCCTGATTGTTGATGTACCATACCACTGACATATTGTCTGTCTGGATTGCAATGGTCCCAGTAGGTAGACAGTCTTGACGTGCTTGCAATGCCAGAAGCACCACTCATCTCTAGAACACTGATGTGCAAATGGTACTCGTGAGGTTGCCCAGTTCCTCGGACACTCCGTCCCAGATAATGCCCCCCCCACCCTACCTGGGAAGTGTCCGTGGTCACTGTGGCTACCAGATGAGGGTCTAGAAAGGGTCTGCCCACAGTCACCTGGGGTGAGACCAGTCACCAAAATAGGTCCTTTTTGCAAGATTCCGTGATCAGGATCATGTGTGACATTGGCAATTCCTGGAAAGACCACTGAGTGAAAAGAAGCCACTGTAGAAGCCGCATGTTGAAGCTTTCATTAAGTAAAGACTGAAATACTAGGAAATGAAAGTCCAGTTCTTATATAAAATGTCCTGAATCTCAAAGGAGTTCATGTTGTATGTAGATAACTGAAGCATGGAAACTCCTTATTTGAAGTGAGTGCTTTCCGTTACTAACTTCAAAGGGACTTAAATTCATTAACACTCCCAGGTACGGCCCTTCAAACAGCCTCTGGTGAAGTCATGGCTAGAAGTGGTTTATAAAAGCCACTTTGTTTCTTTTGTGTCTGACCCCTCAATTATCAAGTCATCTATCAAGCACTGTGCCAGGTACTCCCTGATTTGTGAATAAGTTCCTTAAAGTCTCACATTCGAGAATGAAAATCTTCCACGTTCACCACCTGCACATCTGGGCGGCCCTCACAAGCTGCCCACGTCCCACACTATAACTCTTTTTTTTGTTTAGGGGATCCTTGAACCTAGAATAGTGAAGAAATGAGTTCACATAGGTATCTTTCCTAAAAATTTTTGATCTAAATGAGCAAGGTGAGCTGCCCCTAGATAACCTGACATCCAGATAGTTCATTCATCCACCTAAACAAAAAAGAGCTATAGTAAAGGGGCAGCTTGCAGAGGCCTGTGCATGTAATAAATGAACTTGAAGATTTTTCATTGGATATGTGAGACTTATGAGACTTATTCACAAATCGGGGGTACCCACAGCATTTGATAGATGACTTGATAATTGAAGTCAGACACAAAAGAAACAGTGGCTTTTATAAACCACTTCTGTATGGGACTTCACCAGAGGCACAATGTTTGAAGGGCCACCTGGGAAGTGTTAATGTAATTTAAGTCCTTTGAAGTTGAAATGCGGAAGTACTTCAAATAAGGAGTTTCCATGTAGTTTCGCCACATCTACATACAACATGAACTCACTTTGAGATTCAGAACATTTTGTATAAGAACTGGACTTTCATTTCTAGTAACAGTCTTTTACTTAACAAACTTGGTGACAAACCTTTGATGGTCTTAGAAGAGGGGAACAACATAAAGGGACCTTCTCCAAATTAGTACATTTGGTGTTAATTGTAGAACCAAGGGGTCACTGCCTGTGAAGTCTCCTGTAACTATTGTAATTACATCCAAACAGGTGGTTACTTTTCCGTAGAGGGTCAAAAAAATTCTACCATCAGCCATAGAATAAATTGTAATACAAAGTCAATCATATACCTTGCTTGTTGCTCTTGTTGTCCAGTACTTCTACGTCGGGGAGAGACCGACAGGAGAGGTTTAAGGAGCAGGAGTTACCAACATAGTTTAAGCTTATCGAAAACAAGAAAAAATGAGGCAGCTTTTAGCCAAACATATTGACTCATTCCTGAACATGCCTTCTTGTTTATGGAGTATTGACCATTTTACCAACTTCTGTAGTAGGGGGGGACCCACTTCTCTCAGTTGTTGGAAAGCAAAAACTATTTAGCAACTGAAGCTGGACGCTTTTTACACTCCGGCTTGAACAAAAGCTGCAAATATAGCACCTTATTTGAAGCTTAAGTCACATATGAAGGGTAAAATGATAGAAACACTCTTAGGTATTTTGCCAAGGGACACCTTAAGAGAGCTTTTAAACTATCGTATTTAAAACAGTGTTGTGTAGTTTTTTTCACTTGTTCTTCCAAGTCTTAAGCTTAAAAGCGTAACTATTCAAATTCTAAGGCTTGTTCTGACACTAATGGGTTTTGTCTAAGTAGTGCTTAAAATAAAATCTAAGCTCAATATATTGACGGTTATATGTACCGTTTTATAGATACAACAGTTTATGCAAGTGGATTTAAGTGCCTAAGAAATATAAACTGTCTGTGTTTTTAATGTGTTACTCTGGCCAACTTTTACGAATGTGTAAGGATTAATATGTACATTCTTAAGGCAATGCGTTGTCTTTTTTATTTTATTTTGTCTTTTAACTTAACGGTGAGTCAAATAGTTTTTAGTATAACAATAGTTTGTTGGTGATGAGTGTTTTTTATTGAAGTGTATTCGCATTGGTCAAAAAAGGCGACCTAATACTCATTTTTAAATTAAACAACTGCTATTTAAATTGCAGTTCACGCTTATTTGTGCACCTCTGATGAAGCTACCTTTTAGTGTGGCGAAAACGCTGGTTGTATTTGTATTTGTGAATAGTAAATAAGCGTTTAGGTCTCATTTGGGAATTAGACCTTCATTTACTGTTTGGACTTTTTGTGTTCGCTGGTTTGTTGCTGTTTGGCATTCACGAATTGAAGTTTTTACACCAAGGTAAGAAGGAAGGAAGAAAGGACAATGTATGGTTAAACAACCTGGTATGTCAGCAGGAAACTCAGCCAGTGTAACCAATAAAGAACTCCTCACGAACCTCCGGAAGGGGGAAGGTGGGGATGCAAGAAGGAAGGTGAGCTGAAAGACAACAAACATGAAACATTATGGTAGGTACATAACTTCTTTATGTTATGTTGTCCCATCTTGCCTTCATTCTTGCTGGTTGGGACCACATCCCCAGCACCTGGTTCTTGGGTGGCTCACTGGAACAAACTCTTCAGGATCATGGAACCAAAGGATGCCCTATTCCGGGAGACCACATCCACTTTATAATGAGAGATAAAGGTATGATGATTTGCCCATGTTGCTGCTGCACAGATTGAATCTAAGGTCATTTTAGCTTGGAAGGCAACAGAGGTGGCTAAGGCCCTGGTTGAATTTCCTCCGGGTCTTCCTGGAAGCGTCTTTTCACGCAAACCATATGAATAAGTGATTGTGTCTGACAGCCATTTTGATAAAGTCACTTTAGAATCTGGATAACCTTGCTTATTGTCAGTAAAGGATCTGAACAATTGGTCTGATTTTCTGAGGTCTTTGGTTCTGTGTAAATAAAAATGTAACTGTCTATGAACATCCAGTTGGTGTAATCTATACTCTGCCTTGTTGCCATAATTTAGGAAGAACACAGAAAGCCCAATGGACTGATTTAAGTTATACTCAAACAAATCTTTGGCAAGAAGGAAGGATTGGCCCTTAGAGAGACTCTATCTTTGTGAAAAATGAGATACGGCAGGCAAATAGACAAAGCATGTAATTCAGAAACCCGTCTAGCTGAGGTTCTAGCAACCAAGAAGAAGGTTTTTCAGGTTTTTCAAGACAGAAACTTCAAGGGGCAAGATGTTGCTGGTTCAAAAGGGGGCAGAACCATTGAAGCTAAAAGCAAATTTAGGTCCCAGGGGGTGGGAGATTCTCTCACCGGGGGCCGTAAAAGTGTTGTACCTCGTAAGAATGCTCTGCACAACTTATGGGACATAATGTTAGAACCCATCTCCAGATGGACCCTAATAGTAGCTGTAGCTGCCCTTTTTTCGAAGGTTTCAGCAAGAAAGTCAAGAATCTCGTGAACAGGAGCTGTAAAAGGATCAATGTTATTACTTTTGGCCCTGTAAGAGAACTTCTTCCATTTGCTAGTGTAAATCCTTCTAGTAGTGGGCTTGTGGGAAGACACTAGGATGTGTTGTACAGCAGGGGAAATATTTGGAGCCTGGGTAAGACTGGAAGTGGAGTAACCAAGCAGTCAGCTTGAGAGTTTGAAGGGATGGATGAAGCCCGCCTGACTGATGCATCAGGAGGTCCGGAACTTGGTCCAGTATCCAAAGTTCAGTTGAAGGTGAAAGTGAAGAAACAAAAACTATATCTGATGAGGCCAGTAAGGAGCAATGAGAATGAGTTTGCAACTCAACAATTTTGCTTTCTGAAGTACCTTTGGAATGAGAGGGAATGGTAGAAAACCTTATAGTAGTCCCGGAGGCCAATCGTGAACAAGTGCATCCCTGGGTGACTGTCCCGGAGGAGGAACTAGGGTGAAGTAGCTGCTGAATTTGTTGTTTAGGGGAGTGGTAAAAAGATTGCTGCATGGCTGGCCCCATTTGTGGAAAATCAAGTCCGCAACTTCTTGCTTCAACGACCACTCGTGAGGCATGAGGATAGCCCTGCTGAGCCTGTCCGCTATCACGGTGGATTTTCCAGGAATGTGCTTTGCAATCTGAAAATGTTGGGAAGACATCGCCCATTGCCATACTCAAAGTGGCTCCCGACACAAGGGGTAAGATCTGGTTCCTCCCTGATTGTTGATGTACCATACCACTGACATGTTGTCTGTCTGGATTGCAATGGTCCCTGTAGGTAGAGAGTCTTGAAGTGCTTGCAATGTCAGAAGCACCACTCTCATCTCTAGAACACTGATGTGCAAATGGTACTCATGAGGTTGCCACGTTCCTTGGACAGTCAGTCCCAGATAATGCACCCCCCACCCTATCTGGGAATCGTCCGTGGTCACTGTGGCTACCGGATGCGGGTCTAGAAAGGGTCTGCCCACAGTCACCTGGGGTGAGACCAGTCACCAAAATAGGTCCTTTTTGCAAGATTCCGTGATCAGGATCATGTGTGACATTGGCAATTCCTGGAAAGACCACTGAGTGAAAAGAAGCCACTGTAGAAGCCACATGTGGAAGCATGCTAAAGGAACTAGCATAATAGCTGCAGCCATTGAGCCCAGTAGTTGTAAGACTTGTCTTGCCTGAACTCTCGTCTTCTTTATGAGAAAGGCAACTTGTTGACAAATGGTTGACACCCTGTCTAGAGGCAGTTTTGCTATCATGAGTCTTGTATCTAAGTCTGCCCCTATAAAGGTAATAGACTGACAAGGCAACAAGGCAGATTTTTCATAGTTTGTTGTGATGCATAACTGGGAACAAGTTTGGATTGTGTAGTCCCATGCCTTGATTAGTTGATGCTCGGTGGTAGCAGTGAGGAACTAGATATGGAAACACCTGGAATCCTAGATGACTCAGGCGAGCCGTGACCACTGCCATACACTCGGTAAACATCCTGGGGGCTGTGGTTAGACCAAAGGGCAGGGCCCTGAACTGATAATAACTGGCTCCCAGCCAGAAGCGTAGGAATCTCCGGGATTGCCTGTCTATTTTTATATGGTAGTGTGTCCTGGAGATCTATGGAGCACATCCAATTGTCCTGACCCAAGAAGGGAAGAATGGACTGCAGTGTCACCATCCGGAACTTTGTCTTTTTTACCAATTGGTTTAGCTTGCTGAAATCCAAGGTTGGTCTCCAGTCCTCTGTCTTTTTTGGAACTAAAAAGAACCTTGAGTAAGTTCCTTATCCGATTTGGTCTAGGAGGACTTCCTGGATGGCTCTTTTTTCTAGCAAGCTTTGAACCTCTAGGATTGCATGATCCCAAAGACTGGGTGGACCATCTGGGATAGAATGTTTGTCTTTTGAGGGGAACTGAGAAAAGGGAATTTTGTAAGCCATGGATATTATCGACAGTACCCATGTTTCTCTTGTGATAGACTGCCAGGCTGCTGGGTATAGTGATATCCTGCCCCCAACTGCCTCCAGAGGTGGACAGCCGGGCCCTCTGCCCCTGGGGGAAAAGTCACCAAGTGTTTCAGGCGAAGATCCCTGGGATTTTCGGAACCACATTTTTCCACTCTTCTGACCTTAGGATAGTGTCTAGATGGAGTGGAAAAAATGGACCCCTACGGCAGAGAGAATCTTGCCATCCTGTTCACATCTGGTGAGAGTCTCTTTTACCTGAAGCCCAAACAAGGATGAGCCATCAAAGTGGGTGTTGGTAAATGAAGACTTAAAGGGTTCCACAAATTGACAAAGGCGCATCCAGGAGTGTCTGGGTAAAGCTACTCTGGTTAACAACCAGAACTGAGAAAAACAGACTTTATAATAGCAAAGGTTTCGGATAAAATCTTTCCTCAATACTAATACAAACAAATCTAAAAACCAAATGGTTTAAATACAGGTCACTGAAGTCACATGACCAGCAGTCCAAAAATCATGTGACCACAAGTATATAAAACAAATCATTAAAATTAGAAAAATTAGAAATATTAGAAAAAACATAACATTATCACAGCCTAGTATGTTGCAATTTAACAAGAACAGGTTTCAAGGTAATCATATTATTTAATCCTGGAAAATGGTCAGAGTTCAACCTAAGAATCCATTCATACTCTTTTAATTCAAGTAAATTACCACTATCACCACCTCTGGCAGGAGGCCGTATTACATCAATAACTCTAAAGGAGAATCTATGCTCAATACCTGAATCAACTATGTGCTTATACAAGGCATTACTGTCAATGGCCCTTCTAATCTCCGATTTGTGTTCAATGATGCATTCTTTTAGCTTTCTAGTGGTCTTACCCACATAGAATGTAGTACATTTCACACAATTAGCTAAGTACACCACATTAGATGTAACACAAGTGGTAGAAAAATTAAACTGATAAACTTTACCACTAATAGGATGTTTGAACTTATCACTGCAACCAACCACAATATCAGAACAGCAGGAACAATTCAAACAGCCATACGTGCTGGGCTTAGTGGTAAAAGTCCTCTCTACAGGCCTGAAAAAATCTTTGTAACATAACATATTCTTCAAGGACTTCATATTTCTATATGACAAAAAGGCCTGTCACCAAGAATGTCTTTAATCTCACTAGAGGCCATTAGTACAACCCAATTCCTCTGTATTATTTGTTTTACAAAACAAGTCAAGGTATTATAACTAGTAAGATACCTAGTGCATACTTTTGAACATTCTAGGTTAACAGAACCAACATCATCCCCAAGAAAAATCGGCTTCAATATTGTCTTCCTATTAACTAAAACTTTATTTTTAAATCTAAACTAGTTTAGAATCATAACCACTATCCAGAAACTCTTTGGACATCTCATCCAACTGTAAATTAAATGTAGCATCATCAGTATTTAATCTACTAACTCTATTAAACTGTGAAGTAACAATCCCCTTAAAGACATGTGGGGCATGCATGCTGGAATAATTAATGTATCTATCAGAGTTTATCTCCTTTTTGTGAATACTGGTATGGATAGAACCCTCACGTAGTTGTATCTTAACATCCAAGAAATTAATCTCACTATCAGAGGCATCCATCTTAAATTTCAAGAAACTGGTGGTTGCATTTAAATAATGAACAAATTCATTCAACTGTGAAAGCGAACCTTTCCAAACCATAAAACAATCATCAACGAAACGTTGATAAAAACATATATTACTTACAAAAGAATTATCCAAATTATAAATATAAGCTTTCTCCCATTGGTATAACACCAAGTTGGCATAAGTGTTAGCCACAGAAGTACCCATGGCTACACCAGTGAGTTGCAAATATAAGCATTCATCAAACAGAAAAATATTGTTCCTCACAACTACATCTAGAAGAGAACAAATATTCTCAACAGATCTATTCACAAGAGAAGATTGGGAGGTCAAAAATTGTCTGATAGACTCAATACCAAAATCATGCGGTATTACAGTAAAAAGGGATGCTATATCAAGCATTACAAACAAATACTCACTTTGTCGACAGGAACCACCAATACTATTAAACCAAACATGCAGTTTACAAAGGAAATCAGATGTTTTTAAGATGGATGCCTCTGATAGTGAGATTAATTTCTTGGATGTTAAGATACAACTACATGAGGGTTCTATCCATACCAGTATTCACAAAAAGGAGATAAACTCTGATAGATACATTAATTATTCCAGCATGCATGCCCCACATGTCTTTAAGGGGATTGCTACTTCACAGTTTAATAGAGTTAGTAGATTAAATACTGATGATGCTACATTTAATTTACAGTTGGATGTTACTTCACAGTTTAATAGAGTTAGTAGATTAAATACTGATGATGCTACATTTAATTTACAGTTGGATGAGATGTCCAAAGAGTTTCTGGATAGTGGTTATGATTCTAAACTAGTTTTAGATTTAAAAAATAAAGTTTTAGTTAATAGGAAGACAATATTGAAGCCGATTTTTCTTGGGGATGATGTTGGTTCTGTTAACCTAGAATGTTCAAAAGTATGCACTAGGTATCTTACTAGTTATAATACCTTGACTTGTTTTGTAAAACAAATAATACAGAGGAATTGGGTTGTACTAATGGTCTCTAGTGAGATTAAAGACATTCTTGGTGACAGGCCTTTTTTCTCATATATAGAAATATGAAGTCCTTGAAGAATATGTTATGTTACAAAGATTTTTCAGGCCTGTAGAGAGGACTTTTACCACTAAGCCCAGCACGTATGGCTGTTTGAATTGTTCCTGCTGTTCTGATATTGTGGTTGGTTGCAGTGATAAGTTCAAACATCCTATTAGTGGTAAAGTTTATCAGTTTAATTTCTACCACTTGTGTTACATCTAATGTGGTGTACTTAGCTAATTGTGTAAAATGTACTGCATTCTATGTGGGTAAGACCACTAGAAAGCTAAAAGAACGCATCATTGAACACAAATCGGAGATTAGAAGGGCCATTGACAGTAATGCCTTGTATAAGCACATAGTTGATTCAGGTATTGAGCATAGATTCTCCTTTAGAGTTATTGATGTAATACGGCCTCCTGCCAGAGGTGGTGATATTGGTAATTTACTTGAATTAAAAGAGTATGAATGGATTCTTAGGTTGAACTCTGACCATTTTCCAGGTTTAAATAATATGATTACCTTGAAACCTGTTCTTGTTAAATTGCAAAATACTAGGTTGCGATAATGTTATGTTTTTTCTAATTTTTCTAATTTTAATGATTTGTTTTATATACTTGTGGTCACATGATTTTTGGACAGCTGGTCATGTGACTTCAGTGACCTGTATTTAAACCATTTGATTTTTAGATTTGTTTGTATTAGTATTGAGGAAGGATTTTATCCGAAAGCTTTGCTATTATAAAGTTTGTTTTTCTCAGTTCTGGTTGTTATTCATATTTCCTTGCAGCTTGTTCTTTTGTTAAAGCTACTCTGGTACCTGCTGCCCTACTCGCTCCATCTGCTGCATAAGAAATGAGCCTCATGGAGGAGTTTACCACAGAGGTCAGGGTCACAAGCTGGGAAGCTGCCCTGTTCACAACTCCCTCAGTTGTAGGATCTTGCAGGGTATCTCCTAGCTCCTTCAGGAGATCCATCTGAAGTCGTGTGAAATGTGACAAGTAATTCAGTGATCTGAGAGTAAAAGTCACTGGAGAAAACATATGCTTCCCATACCTGTCCATCATACGCGACTCTTTGTTCGGCGGATGGACATATGAAGAAGTTTCTGCAAGTTCCTTCTTGGTGGCTGCTGCCACCACCATGGCATTAACAGGTACTCCCTTGGATCCAAAAGACTTATCTTCTGGAGATTTATTAGGTGTCCTTGGAACAGGTTCCATGGTCTCTGGAGCCCTCCACACCTTTCGACTCACTACAGACAAAAGTGGGTCAAAAGGCAGAGACACCCAAGAGGTGGAGGGTCGGGAACCAAATGCTTCCAGGTATACAGACTCATCCTCAGAAGGGGCTAGGGACTTCCAGCCACCTCTCTGTCTAAGGATTTCCAAGATGTCCAAAAAGGAGATATCCTCAAAGGAGGACTGTTGGGACCCTTCCGACTCATCCAAGTCCATATTCGAAGTGATAGACTCTTGATGCTTCCTCTTACACTTCTTCTTTTGAGGGACCTCCTCTGAATGTTCAGGGGAGGTTTTGGAAGAAGTGGAGTCACCCAGTGGGGTGACCTGGGGCACAGGTTTCCTACGCTTGGCATAAGAAAGGACAAAGGCAGGCACAGGCACAGAGGGAGAAAGAGCAAATAAAGCCGAGAGTGGAGCAATCTCAGGAGACAGCACACTCCTCATCACATTGAAGGCACCACGATCCCAAGTCAAAGGAGCCACTGGCGCCGAAGAGCCAGAAGATCTCCTTCGAACCGGAAGCGAAGGATCCGAGGATGATGTAGGAGTCGAGCTCACCTGTGCCAAAGCTCAGAGAGGGAGAGTAGGGTAAAGCAAGGGTCCGATGCCACTTCCCCCCTCGAAGCCAGTGAGAGAGCTTTGGTGCCCAGATCCCTCGATGGACTGAGCCATCGAGGAGATCGGAGTGGTCATCGGAACCGATAAGGGAGAAGAAACCATAGCCGACGATTCCACCACCATGACCTCCATGCACTCCAGCCATGCACTCCAGCTTCAAGCTCAAGAGAGTCAGAGGAGGAATCTCTGGAGAAGCTGGGAGAGCCGAAGGAGCCAAATCCTTATGGGCCGGGCTCGAGAGTAATTTAGCAAGTGCCTGTGACTTGAGGAGCCTGTTGACCACTCTCTCCATGTCATGATCTGAAAGTCTGGAGGACCGAGAGGAGTGTGAAGAGGACCGGTGACTGCCCTCTCCAGGTTGCAGCAGAGGAGCTTGTGGAGCGGAGCGCACCGGCTCCAAAGAGGGAGACCTTGATCTCTTATGGATCCGGACTGGCTCCGAGGACACAGATGGAGCCGCCGGAGACTTAGCTTTGTCAGAGCCAATACTGGGGGCCAACAGAGCCAAAGGCTTCTCAGTAATTTTTGTCTGTTTTGAGCTCGGAACTGATGGCTTGGAGTGTTTCTCAGACACTTTGGCTGGCTGAGAACCCAGAGACGAGGCATCTTGAGGGTTCTTCAGGAGGCCACGTAAAATAAGCTTATTTTTTCTTTCCTGCAGGACTCTGTTACTGAAAGCATGATAGATCGATCAAGAGTCCTGCATGTGAACAGCCCCTAAACAATAAATGCAACTCGTGCGCCTGTCCGTAAGGGACATTTTCCGGCAACACAAGTCGCATTTTTTAAACCCAGAGGGTTTAGACTCTTTAGGCATAACGAGCACTAGTCAGGAAAAAGTTTCCATAGAGAAAAAACAGAAAACTATCACTCACAGCCTACAACAAGTAGAAGCAAAGAGGCTGATAGCAACAAAGGAAAAAAAAAAACCTTACAATTATTTTCTTTTTTTTTTTTTTGAAAGTAAGAAGAAGAAGGGGGAGACCCTCTAACTTAAACAGCAACTCCCCCGATGGGAGAGCCTCTAACTTAAACGGCAATCCCAGAAAAGGGGTGAGGAAAGGGAAGAACCCTCTAACATAAACGGGGTCTAAGGGGAAAGCAGGTCTGAAAGAAAAAATGACAGCCAAAAACACCACAAAGAGCAGAGAAAAGGGTCATTAGACTAACGAGGAAAAATACACTCTAATGATTCAATATAACTAGTAAATTTACGAAAAATTAGCAATAACTAGAAAAAAACATAAAGTACTTAGCCTGAGCCAGTATTGAGCAATCTCGACTCTGCAAGCGGCAAACAAGATCTGGGTAGCTGCCACTAGGCATGTTGGGATAAGGGGTAGCCTCAAGCCAGTAAAAGCTCTAGAGCTATTGTATATTGGCCGAGTCAGAGGCGAGGATCGGCTCCGAACCCAACCAGCAAGAACGAAGGCGAGATGGGGCAACATAACATCTATGGTTCTCTCTTACACTGGTTCCTGCATTATGCAAATTCACATAGCAAATACCACAACAAAATACATCTGTCACTTGAAAATGTCTTTCCAAGGAAACATTAAATGTTACCAGTCCATTACTATTCTTTATATCCTGTATCATTTCAGTTGTATCTGTATAATTCTGTCCAAGCGATGAGACAAACTCTCTCAGAGTGAAGTAATCCTCATCCTGGAATGTATCATGCTGAACAAGCTTTGCTTGTATAACTAACAAAACCTCATTTACACAAATGTAATTCTCATGCCGTAATGTACTATGTTGCAACATGTTGTAAAAATTTGTGCTTAGGCACCTAAGTTTGGTTGAAAAGGGTCCTAGGACCAGTTTCCTTACTCAATAAACAAAGAACAAAACAAAACAAAAAAATAAAAATTAAATAAACCAACAAACAAAAATACATCTAGGAAAGAATGGTGTCTTGCGAACTGTGGCTCAAGTGCAGCAAGCCTTGCAAGACGGCAGTAGCAAAACTTGCTCTAGCCCTGGAGTGAAAGTCTGCTCTGCAATGTTTACAGATCATGCAAACTGATCTCCACGTGGTCACGTCCAGCATGACTTGGCTACTGGGTCTCTAACAAAGCCACCTTTGTAGCAATGCCCTGGTACTAAGAGTCCTGACTAGGCATACCAAGTTTTACCATGAGTGGCATAACAAAACTGAATACACTGAGAAAACCAGTTACAAATAGTTGCTTGAAAACAGGCTTCCTGCTTTCTTTTTGGCAAAACAGACAAAACTGCTCAGCTTTCCTTAGGCCTCTGGCTCAATTAAGGCAATATTCAAGTTGACTATGTACTTCTAAGGTGTTCAAGACTCATGTAATTGTGTGTTCTGGCAGAGGGAGAACAGTTCTCAGGCTCATCCTATCTTTACAGAAGGCCAAGAATACTTTTTTGCATCAGAAGCTGCAATTCAGATACTCTCCTAGTTGAGGTGATTAACCTGGAAATCTGCTGCTGGCATATATTTAAAAGGGAGTGATATAGATAGCTAAAAGTGGGGGGGGGGGTTGCAGGCAGATCTAGTGCATTATTCAAGTCCCGATGAGGGGCAGCCCTCTTATTTGGTGGCCTTAAAGTACAAAACTCCTTTCAGAAACGTTCACTTGTCTGAGGTTTGCTAATGGTGTATTCTGTGGTAAACTATCCAAAATGTTAGAGGTAACTTTAGTAAATGCACAGACCTGAAGAAAACAGTTCAGTGAAATAATTGCAGTATCAGGGAACACAGTTGCTGTTTTTGTGTTCTGCCCCTTTCCCAGGAACCGATGGAAAACTTCTTCCATATGGATATATAGGATTTCCATCTGGCTTCTTCCTCAGCCTCCATACCACATGTTTAACACATTCTCTGAATATTGATGCCCTAATGGCATCAGGATGAAATCATGAAGGAAGTGACCTGAAGTGTTATCAGGTTGGGGTATAGCAGGGACCCCTTGTGCTGATTGTCTAGGTCTACCGCAATGAGCCACACTTGAGATGCATTCCCAGGATATTCACATGATTAAGAAGAACCACTGTTGCCCAGGGCTGAAGGGTGGCATCAGTATTATACTGGTCTTCTCATTTTCTGGGATCACCCTGTGGTATAAGGGAATTAGTGGGAAAGCAAAAAGAAAGAGACCTGCTCCATTTACGATTAAGGAATCTGCTGGTCCAAGCTTCCTTGCAAAGAACTACTGAACAGAACTCTCAGCTGCTTGTTGCAATGGGCTGCCTAAAGGTCTACTTGAAATACATCCCACATTTGCAGAAGCTGCAGGTAGACATCCCTGTGTAATATCCATTCTTGTGGTCTGCCTTTGGTTTGCTTAGCTGATCAGACACCGTACTGAAAGAGTATGTAGACTGCTTTGAGTATCATTTTGTATAAGAATGCCATATCTCAAGCAGTCATAGCTAACTTTACAGGCAGTAGGATCTTCTCTCTCCCATCTCCAGTCTGTTGGCATACCACATCTCTGTAGTGGTGTCTGTCACTATCCACACTATCCAAAGAGTAACTTTTTCAACTCCTGAATTAAGGTCAACTTTTCCTTTAAATTTATATGCTTTTTTGTTAACAGCTATCCAAGACTCCCCATATTTTGAGATTATAAGTGAATGCTACCTAAGGCATGTCCAAGGCATCAATCTATTTTAATGGTCTGACTGAGACCTTCCTGTGAGAAAAGAACCCCGATGTTTAAAATGTTCTGCTTGCCCCACCATTCCAGTTCTTTGGCCATGCAGGGGAAGACTGGAATCTATTTTCCCAATGATTCATTATGTTGGGTCTATGCAGATCTCAGATGACTACCACTAAAGCTTTTGTACATGCAGTCTGTATTGTGGTATGGTGTACGTAATATGGTGGAAGCATTAGACCCAGTGCCTTCAGGTACACACGTGCTTTGTGGCTTGTTTCTGCCTGCAAGGTGGATGTAGTAAGTATGAAAGCTCTGCATGTTGTCTGGGACCAGGAATGCTCTCAGTATGCTGACATCTAGGGATGAGGCTAGAAAGATCATGCTTTTGGGAAGCCAAAAGGCTCAAATTTTTGAAGGTTTGGGGCAAGCCCCAGTCTGTGGACATGGTCCACAGTCATGTCCAGGGCTCTGTTCATCACATCCTGTGAGTGCACATAAATTGGGCAGTTCAACCATGGGAAGATACCAGTGCCCTTGGTTCTATAGAAGGCAATCACTGCAGCTAGGTATTTCAATACAATCTTGTGTAGTGGCTAAACCAAAAGGCAATGAGTTGAAGTAATAGTGATAGCCTCTTGCAAATAATCTGCAGTAGAATCTGTGGTCTTTATGACATCTTTTAAGTTTATGGTGACCCATCAGAGGTTTTGGAAACAGGAGGGAAAGAAGGAACTGATATATCAGCATCTTGAATTTGGGAACCTTCAGACGGTCAGTTGGTCAACAAATAAAAAATAGTTTTTCTACAAATCATGAGTGGATACAAATGGCAACAATGGGAAACCTAGGGTAATGAGAACATGAAACCTCCTGCCAACATGGCACAGATGCTAACACTGTTGTAGCTGTGCCCTAAAGCCAACCACATGAGGAACGAAAGACCACCTCAGAGAAGGCCCTGTTCTGGGAAAGAAGGAACGCAACAATGTCATAAATCCCAGCTATAATACTGCCAAAGGATACATGGGTAGCTGGTCAAATGCAACCTCTGGCTGGGAGCAACAGTTGCTGTTAGCATCAGTCATTAGGTAGTCCTTAACAGATGGATTGTACAGTTCCCTAATCATGTCCTGCTTCTGCACCAGTCTAAGCCAGCACAACAGTTTGAGCAATCCCGCAGTAGTAACTGAATACAGACCATCTACTTCTATGTAAATTAGTATTTTTGTCTGCTTACAAGTCATTCTGCTACTCACTTCCTGCATCCTAGTCTATCATGTCCCTTAGCAGTGTGGGTGCTCCATTTCTATGGATAAAGAGACCCTGTTGTACATATTTTCAGATGCAGTTTGATAATGAAGGGGACCATCATCTGCCACTGTTTGGGGTTGTCTGGGTCAAGGTCATGCAGAGGCAGCTAGTTTCAGTGTATCCACTGCTAAGCAAGACACTGAAAATACTGACACGCAAGACTTGAGACTGTGATGCTTTATGTCACTACCACCTTTGAGTCATCTGCAGCTCTCCACTGTTTACAAATGTCATAAATTGCTAGTGACCACATCGGCTAACAGCTGCCATCTCTTGGAACTAGGACACTGCCCTGAACAGTTTCAGTATACTGCATGGCAAGACAAGTTTACACCAAGCAACACCACTTTATGCACTGTTCAATATATGTCTAAGCTCCAGCTTCATCATAGCTGAATGTGAAACGGCCACAGTTATCCCCTTGCACAAAGGTGGTGCTTCCACTGACCCTGGAAACTACAGACCTATTACCCTGACTAGCCTTATCCGCAAGGCCATAGAGCGAATCACCATGGACCTCATCAACACTGATATAAGTAATCAAACACTTTGCCATACTCGGTTTGGTTTTGGTGAAATGGAGATCGTGCCTGGTAAAACTGGTGGGGTTTGAGACAGTCACTAAAACCCTGGATGAGGGGAGATCTCTGCATACACTCAGCCCAGACCTAGCAAAGCTGTATGACACTATCCCCCCACTCAGGTATCATTGACAAACTCACCCAGCTAATTATCAAACATTATACCATCCATTGTATCGCAAACTGTATCACTGATTGAATCCATATTGCCAAAAAACAGGTGATTACTCTTTGAACAGCAGACCTGTATCCATTGTTTTCTGAATAATGTTGCTGGTTTTTATTTCTCATAATTTTATAAAAAACATATTATTAGGAGTGGACTACAGTTCAACTTTCAATCAGCTGCTTCCTTGTAGCCCAGGATGCAGGGTTTGATTACTTCCTCCTCCATCTACTCTGGAAATCCAAGCAATAATTCTCAACATCAGCAAT